>NW_009192293.1:20430-30430 GCF_000690835.1 Fulmarus glacialis | reverse complement strand
ATGCTAATCAGCGGAAATAAAATGCAACATTTTGGTACAAGAGAAATTAGCTGACACCAGCACTTGAACTTTTCTAAGCAGAAGTCTTGGTTTGTGGGTTGTCAAAGTGGATAACACTGTGAGGCACTTCAAACCTAATGCAAGTTCTGGCAACTGGAACATGTGCAACTTCTTTATTTTCCCTTTTTTTTTTTTTTTTTTTTTGGCATCTAGAACATGTGCAACTTCTTTATTTTCCCTATTTATTTTTCTTTCTGGCTATAGTATCTTAAGGGATATAAACTATGTCTTGCTTACAACAACTTATTTCTTCTTTGGATGGAAGGATCTACCACTTTCACATGCCTAGATTAAATGTCCTGCTTAAGGGTACTTAAAAGTGATTGATAATACGTCCTCAGAAAACAAATACAAAATCAGAGGCAGTGGCAGAGAAAGGTCAAAGGCAAAGGGCCAGCGGGGGTGAATGTGGTCAAGTAATAGGGGGTGATAGGCAGAGGCGGCTGCGTGAATGCGTAGGGGTGTATTCTGGGGAGAACCTTCTATTGGATTGCCTGAAAGTCTTTTCAGCCAATTCTGCTGCCAGACCAGAGCTTTTCCTGGACTTGTATAGATAACCCCTGGGTAACACATGTGGAAGTATGTTAAATGAATACTATACACCACGCCGTGTTGCACATTGAACACTGTAGAGACACACACACTCAAAATTATAGACTTTTTTCCTTGCAGTGAAACTTCTTCTGCTTAAAGAAATAGTGAAATAAATAAGTTGAGGTATTACTTGTTACAATTTTTATAAGCATACTACTTTAATTGGGACTCATGATTTTGGGAGGCAAGATAAACGGGAATCATGGGCTCAATACATTGGAATGAGAGCATGAATGAAGTCAGATACCACTGTTTAAATCACAAATCTGCTGGTAGAGAATGAGGATTCTGTGAAAGAGGGTTTTTGTCAAGAGAGAGCAGACCCTGAAGCCAAGATAGACAGCTTCAGGGAAATTACCTGACGCGCAGTTCTGCTTTTCGATACCAAGACACGTAAATTGAACCGTGGAGTTACTTAGGACGTAGAGGCAGAATTATGGAATAAGCTAGTATCTTTGATTAAAGAAGTTACCCATCTTCTGTGAAACCGATACTCCCAATGAGTCTGCCTCTGTGGTAAATATGGTTTGTCTAACAAAGCCTTTCTTGGATAATTTGCATTAGCTTGTGCTGAAGTGTTTACAGCTAGTGATTTTTAGCAACCCAAATACTGTAGAAGTGCTCTGATTACACGGTAATAAACTATATGTGAATGTCCAAATGAATACAGATGTTCAGCCACTAGTCTTGCATCTCATCCAAGAAAAAAATTCAGCAAGAGCTCCTAAAAATGAAAGCTTTTTATGGCAAAGATAAAGGCTGTCCGAGAACACAACACAGAGAGTGAGAGTGCAGTTTGCAATACTGGCATCAAAGAATATGAGTGGAATTGGTTGAAAAAGAATCTTAAAATACATGGAGCATTTGTGTGTGGTCCACAAGATTCAAAGGGCTTTTTTCATGGTAGTAGTCACTATTCTTTTTCTTGCTTTATCAATAAAATGGGAAACACTTGAACTGATAAGCAAAAGGAAAAAAAAATGTTGATATTACCCACAGTAAAAGTGATTTTTTTAAAAGGCCATGCCTTTCAAAGTACTTTTGACTAATTTGCATGTGATGAAAAACACACTTTGTAGACACTAAAATAGAAACAAACTGGCTGCACTAACAACTAAATATTCTTTAAATGAAAATTCTTGTTCCATGCGTTTGATAAACTCTGAGTAGGAGAGGATTTGTATCCCTATAGTGTAAGCTAACCTGGGTTTTGCAAGACTGCAGTTCTAATTGTGGGAAGATATATAGATAGATAAATAGATATTTAGATATATCTAATAGCAGCTTTGGAAATGGTTTTAAAAATGTTTCTCGTAACTGCAAGCTGGGACAAGTGACCGTTTTCCGCTGACACTAGGGCCCATACTAGGCATGGGTATATTATATACTGTTGGAGGTGACATCTTTCAGATGAGAAATACTCAGGTTGCTACCCGTGGAGTTGTTAAAGACCACGTCACACCCCCCACCCCCCATGAAATAAATGAATAGTGTCTACCTAATTATTTCTCAAGTAAAATCTTTATTTTGTTGATGCTTCGGTTGACTTGTTCAGGATTTTATCCTGTTTGTGAGTAGCTCTAAGTTCTTTAAGTGAGAGACCCTCTTTGCAGCTCAGATAGCCTCAGGTGCTGGTGTGGTAGACATATTATATGAAAAGTATTTCTCTCACTCCAACTGAGTTTAGTAGAATCAGAGGTGACAGGCAGGAAATATGTTCATGCTAACATTTTCATACTGTGAGATTAACAATATTGAAAATTATCTTAAGCTTCCCATGCAGGTTAAGGATTAAACCTGCAGGATTAAACTTTCATGAATCACTTAAGAAAAAAAATTAATAATTTTTTAATGCACCAGTGAGTTGTTAGCAGTACATGCAAAATGCCTTTTGGAGCTTGGATTTTTTTAGTATGCACATTTAAATATTTATTGCTTTTCTTTAGAGAAATTGATCATCTTTTCATTCTCCTCACATAAAACTTAACTCCATAACCAGAATGATATTTATAAAATCAATCACATCCTCATTCTCCATTCTCCCCAAACTCACTGAAAGAAAAGAAAAATAAGCCGTTACTTAAGCAGAAGTACAAAAGAATCGAGAAGTCCTTGAAGTCCACTAGGCATAACATAGTGTTGCAAAGAGGGCAGAATATGGCCTTTATATAAGCTAAACTATGCAGCTTTTGTGCTTGCCGCTGCACAGAAGTATCCAAAGAATGTGTGCGTGAAGGGTGTAATGGTCTGAGGTTTGACTTTGGGGATGGCGAGTTCGGTTGTCCCCATTTCTGTCCTGTGATGCAGCAAAATCTTTCTGGCCCAGAACTTGACATAAATTGAGATAAAACTACCTCTGCCTTCCTAAGGTTTGAATTTTGCCCGACGGTCCACATTTTCTAAATATAGAATCCAGCAGCGACAGGAACAGAGCAAGAAGAGGTGCAAGAGAAGGGCAAGGTCACGAAAAGAAAGGAATGGGGATAAACATGAAGCTTCCACATTGCTTCAGTTTTAAATTAAACTCAGCAATCCCTGCTTTCTTACCCTTAAGTCTTTCATCTCACTGCCAAGGCGAGTTTATTTGAACCTAGTCCATCACACAAATAAAGACAGCCCTCCTATTTTAAAGAGGTGTCAAGTAACTACTTCTCCTAACCGCCTATTAGTGAAGGAGAACTGGGCTCCGCTGGGCCTCCTTCCCTCTGGAAGAAAAAGTGATGGATGTGGGTACACAAACATATGTGTGCATGCCTTCTGCATCCTGCTTCGTCAGCACTTGGCACGCTAATACAGCTCCCGGCGACCTCAGCGTCCTTCAGTCAAGACCAAGGAAAGCTGTGAAGTACAGAACTGAAGGGTTTTTTAACTCGTGCATGCTGTAATGCAGAAGTTACGGGTACAACAACAGAGACCAGATACGATCTCTCTTGTGTTGGCTCATTACGTTATCACAACTTTTTTAAAAAAAAGGCACCGCAGAAAATAGATGAAGAATATTTGTATCTTATCTCTTATCTGTGATTGATTTTTGTGTAATACAAGAAACTGCAAGAGCAATAGTTGACACTTAGAGAAGAATCTCTTTTGACTTAGAGATATCAAAATACATTGTGTTCAGTATCATTCTTTTCAGGGCCACTCCAAGCCTTAGAAGAATTGCCACTTTTGCAGTCAAATCCAAGTAACATCTGCTCTATGCAACCAGTCAATATTGTGGAAAAGTTCAAAGAATGAAGATCATTAGTAGTGTCAGCTTTACAACCAGAAGGTAATGGCATTAAAGTGAGCAAGTATAATACCCAACAATACCAGGCTCATTAACCAGTGATTTATCATGATGAAAAGACCTGTTTAACCTTTAGTCTTCACATGCTTTCTGTTTTTAACAAAAAGACCTATTATTTCTAGTTGTCAAGTGATAATTTGTGGGTTGTTAAAGGGATGTATTAAATTATACTTTAAACGATTATACACAATTACACAAATATTGCATTTGCAATGGGATAAGTTGAAGCTAATATCATTTTTTCCCCCTTCCTCTTTTAATTTTGTTCAGCCATTTGGAAAGTAATATGAAGGCATTATATATATTAAGGATATCAGTATGTGACTTTTAAACAAGTTAAATTGAGTTTGATGTGTGCAGCGACAGTGTTGTTTCACAGAAGCAGCAAAATCCAAATATTTTGAGGATTGTATATACCAGTGCAGAAAGCTGCTTCTTGTTTCTGAATAAACAGGTGCATGTAGCTGACTGCCCTGTAAAACTATGTTTCTTTTATCCATATGCTGGGATGTTTCATCAATTTAATGAAACCTCAGGAAAAGGAAGCACTGTTGATTCTAGACAGCTTTTGACGGTTGCCATGTAACCTTGTATACAGCAGATCAGCCAATACAACGTATTCTGACCTACAATATCTGTACCTTGCCAGCAATAAGACTCTCTGAAAATGTCAGTTCTGTAAAACTGTGTCAAACTGTATGGCGGCTTTTGTGATGTAGACAAATGTCCATGGAGGATCGGAAAGACCACGAGACTCATTTCAGATCTAGTTAGAACATTTGTGATCTAATTCAGATTCACATTGCAGACCACTATGAGTAGTGTGTCATCTCCTGTCTAGTTTCACATTTTTTCTATCTAGCTATTTGGTTCTCTGTCTATCCTTAGTATAATATAAGGATAAATTTATAACTGATTCAGTAATTCTCCAAGTATTTCTGTAGACAAAGAGATTCTAGACACAGACACTAACCTGCAAGAGCAGATAAAATAGAACGATTGTGGACTTCACACCTGTTTTTTACACCTACCTTTTGAATGTCATACATTCAAATGTATTGATGTTTCATATACAAATTTGAGAAAAGCTACTCAGCGTTTAAGAAGTTAATAGGAACAAAACGATATTGTTAAACAGGCTAGTAGAGAGATCATGTACAATATTCAAAACGAACAATCCCGAAGGATTTTCTAACCTATGAGTAGATTTTGTGATTTTACAGTTGGAAGGCAGTTTGCTAATTTACAGATAATGCAGTATTTGTGACAGAGTTCTTCTGAAGTAGGTATGTAATTGTAATACTTGTGAAACAAATGGAGATGTAAGACGTTTTCTTTCCCTCAAGCTTTATTAACACAGATTTTCATCTATTATTGAGAAAATGGCTAGGTACGCTTTTTAAATTACAGAGACTCTAGATCTATAGATCTCTGTAGATATCTTCTTTCTCTGCTTACCTACAATACTAAAATATTTATCTCTGTTTTCTGCTGTGAAAGTGTTATATAAATTTTGGGGGAAAACACTGAGAATGTTTCATTCTTGGTGCTGCTGATCCTCATCTCCTCGGTGACCACTTCTAGGTCTAGATAAACTTTTGGGGATGTACTACATCCACCAATATTGCTGTCTTGGTTGTCAAGAAAATATTTCAAATTCTTGCTGCATTTGAGAAAAAGTTTGGATTGAAAATAAGCCATAGTGATCCCTTTTTATCCAGTATTGTAGTAATAGCATACTTGTTCATATTTTTGGCGTGCTAGTTTCAGTATTCTCCTCGATCCAGGAGAAATGAAATCTTTGTCTCCCTTCTGCAGGGTGGCTGCCCTAAGCACCATGGCATAAAACACTGGGGAGGGTGAGGTGAGGTGAGGTGAGCTTCTTTCTTGTAGGTGGTGCTTCACTATGTATTAAATAAATACTAAGTGAGATAGGAAATGCAAAATCACACTCGAAGAACCTCATGATTAGGACACTGGTCTCGGAGAAAAGATACTTCTGACGCTGGCTTCAAAGATCATTGACTCTTTATGTACGGTGGAATTGCAGTAACATGAGAGACTGGCAATCGTATAGCATCCATGCCGTCATATATCCTGGTGGTTTTAGTGCTTTCTGTAGAAGCCCTTCAGGTCCTTTCAAGGAAGGGAAGGATTGAAACCAAGTCTTCTGAGTGAGTGACCTAACCACAAGGTTTCTGAAGGGACATACGTCAGCCGGGATTTCTTTGAACATAGCCTTTCACTTTCCTGTTTTCCTTCTTTTTCTTTTTTTTTTTTTATTTTGAACATATGCTTCATTCCAAAGCATTTCATTTTAGCTTTGAATGTTTTTTGATTTTTTTTATGCTTTATTTTTGATCAGGAAGCTAAAAAACCTGAACTGTACTCTCTATATCTGTTGAACTGAAAAGTCAATTACTTGCATATTTGAGAGGTTCAGGCTCCTAACAGAAAATGGTGCTTTTAGTAGGATTAATTCTCAGTACTTTCCCAATGATCTAGTAAAAAATGTGGATCCTTCCTTCGTTAGGCAACAGTCACTGATTTCTGTGGTTGCTGCAGGACTCAGCAGTTTGGGTGAAATTCAGGCCTCATAGAAATTTTGCCATTGACTGCTATAGGAGCAGGGTCTCAGCTTTTGTCTTTCCACTGCAGTCTGATGGTGAGGGGGAGGGCAGGAAGACAGACAAGTCTCCGAAGGAAAGAAAAGGGAAGCCAACTTTTTTTTTTTTTTTCTGTACAGTTATAAGATTTGAGCGCTTGACCGCAATATTTTTAAAAAAGGGAAAGGATCTGTCTCTTGGTTTGCAATTTTGCCTGAAACAGAACTTTCAATACGTTTTTGCCTGTGGAAGAAATGTTACGGTGCAAAATGTGAATGTGCGTCAACTTGTCATTTTCCTTTGAAAATGTGGAAAATACCCAATCTTGTGTTTGACTTTGAGAAATTTGCGACTGATCTAGTTCGTGAATTCTCACAGGAAGGAGGGAAAAAAGCAAATGAGAAGAATTTGATAGGTTCAGGTTTTGTATGCAACTATTTGTAGCACTCTGGTCTTTCATGGCTGTTTCTGGGTTCCGTTTTGTGAGTTCCTGAACGTTCTGTCTCTTATGGACCAGACCATTTCAAGGTATGTTATCGCAGAGATAACCCACGTGTACAAGTGCTTTCCTGCATCTGGGTTGAAATACACGCCGCTGAATGCTGTGAGGAAATACGGTGGATGAGATCAGAAGCAGCATGGTGCCTGCAGTAGGATTGCTCGGAAACTGGAATGTGGTTGAAGCATCATCTGGACTTCTCTTTGGGGAGGTCTATCCAGTTAGAGGGATTTACAATAATTTTGCAACACTGAAAAATGGATATTCTATTCTTATTGAGAAAAAACATCTGTTACAAGAGTTGATTTTATTTCGTTGTTTTCATTCTTACTTGCTCTAACAAACCAAAATTATTCCATAAACAGTAGTAAAGGAAAATGACTAAAAGACCCCAAGAAAATGAAAAAGATGGATATATTTGAAAGATACATTGTGCAACTGCTTTCAAAGAGCTTAAAAGCAGCACAGAAATACAGAGCGAGCGAGCTCAGCGGCTTGGCACATCGCGCAGTGTATATCTACATACACATTAAAATGCACTCGGTCTCGGAATGGGCTTTCTTCACTCCCTCTACCCCACTCGCCCCCCCCCCATTCTGCGCTGCCTAACAAAAGCTTTTCAACAAAAGAAATTCTTCCTGGTTTGTAAAACAGTTGTGTAAAACTTGGACTGTAAAGCCACAGTTGACTGCTTTAATGTGGAACAGTTGGGAGGGTGGGGAATCGCTGGCAGGTTGGGACAGGACACAGCAATGGTGCCCCTATTCTGTCGAGGGTCTACTTAGTCACACCACCTGCTCCCCCTATTCTTTCAAAGGCAAACCAGTCATGACAGTATGAACAGACGGATGTTTAGCCTCAATACCTTGGACACACGGCACCAGACGGAGCAAGGGGAGTTAAGAAAAGATAAATTAAGTGATCAATAAAGATAAGGGACCTGTTTAGCAGTAAATGGTGGGGACAGAGCAGACAGAACAAGGGGTGAACGTGTGTTAAATAATGCAAGTGTGTGTTCAGCTAAACTCAAACTTTTCAAATCCATGTATTGTTCCCCAAAAAGCCTTTTTTCCCCAGCGTTGGTTAATTGTGTTTTAGGTAGATGTAAAGTGTCTGTAGGCACATACAGGCTCCCCAAGATAAGTCTCTCCAGAGTCAGCTGTGCCGTTTGGTACTTGGCTGGAGTGCGAGGAAGGGGAAGGGAAAGGGGTCCGTGTCCGGAGTTGAGTCTGTGACCTACTGGCACCTCCCACCTTTGCGATATAAGGGAAAGTATAGTAAGGAGCTATAGAAGTTCTAACAGAGAATAAGTAACAGTGCTTTGACAGCTGATTGACAGTTAATAAGCTGTGGGCTTTTTTTAACAGGCTACCACACTCTTCATCTCACGGGCACTCTTCTTGTTCTGTCCTTTTGCCTCACATAAAAGTCTTGACTTCAGGCTTAGACTTCTAACCCTACTGTAGTTTAATAAGAAGGTACAGAAATCAACCTACAGTCTTGCTTCACCTGCAGTGTAAAAAACACTCGCAGTTGACTAGCTGCAGAAAAACTGTGTAGTTTTACGTACCAGTAGCCTGCACCACGAAAAAGGTTCTTCCGCCTGTTGACCGTTACAAACAAAGGTACCGATGTAAATGATCACGTGCAGCCCAAATGAGAGTTGTTTTTTAATAGAACTATGTCTCTTGCTCTCCTCTAATGCCCAAAAAAGGAGGTACTTTTTCTCTCTGGAAGATTCGGAGTTGAGGCAATTAAACATGTGTCTTGCTGTGCCTCAACTACGCCGCGGTAGCAGCGTACAAGGGGGAAGCTACTTGGCGTTTAGCTCCAGTTACCCTGGAGTAAGTGTAGGCACAGAGAAGGTGATATGATGCATTGTAAATTTATAACTTTGCTTGCCTTAAGGCACCTCGTTCTTGTGCTTAGGCCACCAGTATCACCCACTCATTGGGGAAATGGCACTTTAAGTACTACTAATCTTAGAATAGAATAGTTCAGTTGGAAAGGACCCACAACAATCATGTAGTGCAACTGCCTAAGTGTCAGCTAGCAATATGCTCGGTGGACTAGACCTTGTGGCACTCTCAGCTCTCACATTACGGTTCAAAAACCAAATCATAAAATGACTTAGCTGTTCCAGTCCATTAAGTTGATTACCCTTCTTTTCTGCTTGTTGTTGTCCCAATATGATTAAAGATATTTTAATTCTGTTTAAATGGATAATTGCCAGACCACATTAAATAGGCTCTCCTGATTGCACTTCATCTAGTAGCTCATATAGGTCCTGTGGCCTCAGCTCCCATCCTTTCCATTATTTGTGTACTTGTGTAATATTAAAACAATGATGCTGTACAATGAATTATGAAGTGCTGTGAGTTTTTAAGATGTCACTCACCAAAATATCCCAGGATGTGAACACTGAATTGTAGCGGTGCGATGGGGCACAAAATCCGTGTTACAAAGGTATATAAAAGTCTATTCCTTTTCACTAGGCAGAGGAAAATGCAGACCCCTCGAAGTCACTGGTAGGTAGACTAAAGGGACAGGGAGAAACAGTTGACTTGAAAAGAAGAATTTAATCAGACTTGGTGATGACTTGCAGGTGCAGCTGAGCCTCAGCTGTTCTCTCTAGTGTCATCCTGAACTGACACTTTGATTTCCCTTTTCGAGCTGAAATGATTCTCACTGAGTGTCCTTCACAGCTGATCCTGGGCAGCTGTGGGGGCTCGGGCAGTGGGAACCTGCTTCCGAAGGGGAGAGGGGCCAGCACAGCTGCATGGAGACAGCTGTTATGGTCGGGTGGTTCTCACCATTTTGAAGATGGAGGTGCCCTCCACAAACCATCCCAGCATTTCACGTTGCAACATACGCCTCCAGCCACCCTGCCTGTTCCACGGCAAGCCATTCATGACAAAAACCCACAAGTCTGTGGCAATACTGGCTAAAACA
>NW_009192293.1:0-20399 GCF_000690835.1 Fulmarus glacialis | reverse complement strand
CGACGGCTAATTGCTATTGCAGCGTTACTCGCCCAGCCACTTCAGGCAGTTTAGGTTCCAATGAGAGCTCGCTGTTTAAAGGCCCTGCATGGTGCAGGATCCCTTTATTTTTGCCATACACGGGTTTTATCGATTATGAGAATTCCAGGATAAGGGTGGAAAATGAGGGTAATCTGGAGAATGAGCCTTCTGCCCATTTTAGATGTGAGCCACAGGACACTGTAGGGATATTTGGTTATATGCAATGGTGATGGAAAACCGGGTAAATGCTTGGAATTACTCCACTGCCTGTGGGAGTTAATGGTTCTGGACCAATGTCCTTGATGCGGGTCCTTTGTCCTTATGCAGCTAAACTTCCCCCCACCCCTTAATAAGACAGTGGAGCTTTCTTCCAATGTGTGTTTCTTGGCTGCCCAGAATCCCAGGGCTCAGCTGTGCTTTGGAGACCTGCCTAGGTTGGAGTTTGTAACGGTATTTCCACACTTGTATTTTTAATGGGTTTTTTTGGGGGGAGGGGGTGGCGGTGGTGGTAAAGGAGAAGGTGGTATGAAATAGAGTGGGGAGCGAGGGATATGCATGGCTTCTTGCAGTGTTGTTAAACCCCAGTGCCATGTCACAGTAGGGCTTGAAAATGGGATGGCCATGTTGACTAGAAACAAAATAAATTGCCAAAGCTGGCAGAAATTAAAAATATTAGCAAATAACTTAATGCAAGATGTTTCCACTTTTAAAAGTGATTTCAGTCTTCACACACAAAGGTTTGAAGTGAGGAGAAATACAACCCCCTGCCCTCATTCTGTACTTTATTCTGTCATTATTTGCAAGGAACATAATCTGTGGCAAAACCCAGGCTCAGAAATTTCTAAAACAAGGTTTCTTTCATGCTGTTGGGATGAATTAAATGGACAAATAGACAACAGCTCTGGGTGAGTCAGGATCTGATTTCAGAACTGGGCCTTGTGAAGCATAAGCATGCGATGAGGATTTTTTGGTTCTCTTTCAGAGCAGCAGCAATGTTGAGATGTCTGCATATGTGTTAAATAAAAGTGACAGGAAAATGTTCCGTGCAGGCGGTACATCGACTGTGCTGTAATGAACGTGGGTTGGCCAAACACTGTTGTTTTATTAAGACCTGATCCTTGTGGGTACAGAGTGATTCTGGCAGCAGGCAACTGCTGTCCGCTTTGTGCAAAAAGAACATAATCTAACCACATACAAACTCCATAAAACAGATCCCTGGTTTGGTAATTACTTTGATACATTCTGTGATTAATGATTTGCATCTGTGGGATTATCATTCATGAGCCTGGCAATAAAGCTGTTTATTTTTATGAGATATTTTATAATTCCAACTCCAGAATGGCACGGTACATTAGTGTTGGTACATCAGCTAAATGTGCGTGCAGCATCACAAGATGATTCAAACAAACAACTGGGAGCATTATTACGCACTCTGGAATTTACCACAGCGCAGCCACAGCATGATTCATTTGGCAGCCTTCTCCTACAGCTTATTGCAGTCATTTTAGAAGACTGTGGGTCTTTTTCTGCATAAAGTCAGCTTGATAGTAAGATGTATCCCACGAACAAAGTGTGTGATCCTTAATAATAATAATAAGCTACTCTAAAGTCATTGTGAATTCTTAACAAAAAATGTTGGGCTGAAGAGGGGCTGAACTTCCTTCACTTTGGGACACAATGAACACCCTTGTTTTCCCCAAAGTAATTTCATTAATTTAAATAGTTTGTTTTCCTGAACTCCATGAAGTGTGCATTCTGGATTTCAGCTTTTATTTTCTGGAAAGGCACAGCCGTAGCGGGGCCTGAGGGCCTTCCTCCAGTGAGAGGACTATGGGACTACTTGCTGTCTGTCCCTGTTCCTTAGGCTATTTCTGAAGCTATCAAGTACTTTTGTATTAATCTCTCCTTCTAGAGCTCTCTATATCTTTCACAGCCTGATGATTTAATTCTTCTACTCTTTACTACCTCACTTAGAAACATAAAATAGCCCGGATCAGAAGGGACCTTAAAAGATCCTCTGGTCCAATCTTTCATGGGAAAGGAAGCCTAGATGAGATTAGCTAGCACCCTCTCCAAACGCATCTTGAAAACCTCCAGCGATGGGGACTCTACCACATCCCTGGGGAGGTTGTTCCAGTGAACGATTGTTTTTACTGTAAAAAATTTCTTATGTCAACATGAAATCTCTCCTGGTGCAACTTGTGCCCATTGCCCCTTGTCTTCCCCTGCGCTCCTGTGCTCTTAGTGAGTTGGATCAAGGCACTGATCCATGGACATCTAAACAAACCCCAGCCCTCAAATCCCCAGATTTCCTTGGAGCTGGATCGGTTACTTAATCCAGCTGGATACATAAGTGCAAGTGCCAGAAGCTGGAGGAGTGCAATTCAAGGAGTGAATTGGCGTCAGAGCTGAAGTGAACTGCAGTTAGTTGGTTTGTCCATGGTGAGCTCTGCTGGCTCCCCGTGGTTGCTTGTGAGCTCAGTTGTAATGGTTGAGCTTTTTCTCTTGTCCAAATCCAAATTCTCAGAAGACATTTCATCTAAGCTGTAGTCATCATCTTTGTCTGAAGGTGGATCCACTGGAATAGAAATCTCATGATCCAAGGCTGGAGGAGCCTAGGCCACGGGACCAGGAGACACAGAAGTGGAGGCCATGCTAGTAGAGTTCACGTGAGGAAGAGGTCCTGAGAGCAGAGGCCACGGGATGTGATCCCACAGGAGCCAAGGCCACAGGAGTGGAAGCTTAGGGACCAGAGGCCACGCGAGTGGAGGCCATGGGACTGAGTGCCACAGGATCAGAGGCCATGGAATCCAAGGCCACGGAGATGGAGAACACACGAGTTGAGGTACTGGGAGCAGAGACCATGAGACAGGTGGCCACAGGACCAAATTCCAGAGGAGTGGAGGATATGAGACCAGAGGCTACGGAATGGGAGAACACAGGACTGGAGGTTATGAGAGTGGAGGCCATGGGAGCTGAGGCCATGGTACATATACCCACTGTTTCATATTCTGCAGTATAATCAGCTGAGAGCTGTATAATAACATAGGTGGGATTTTGTAGGCCATGTTTTCTGAAAACATGAGTGCTTATTTCATGCTTTCTTTTTTTTGTCTAATCTAATAAGACATATTAGCAAGCTAACGTTCTGACTGGCTTGTTTACAACGTCACTTCTCTTGCACTGAGCTGTTTAGACAGTAATTTGTAGTAAATGGTGAAAACATACCTGGCTGTTTGCTCTTATATGAAGAAATGAGATGAGTATTTTTATTCAAAAGCCCCAAATGTATTCTATGAATTCCCAAATTAATTCCTACTTCAATACACGAACATCAATCGGGAAGGGCTAACTCGAACCACAGAATCTGGTTGTCATCGGAAACCCTGTTTTGTCATCTCTTCTGGTTTTGCAGCAGACACCGATATGTCTGACTCTCCAGCATTGCAAGGGCTGGCACTCATAGCCCAACTGGCTCAAGTATTTACCTTTTCAGTGTCCACTCTGTTCTGGCAGTGAATCCATTTGTTGGGGCTATGTTATAAACCCCAACACTGAAATAATCTGAATTAAAAGGAGACTTTGCTTGGGGGAATGAGAGGTAGCATGGGAACTTGTGATGTCCCCTTCCTTTTTGAAGCTGGGACCTTACAGGATTTCACCAGCAGAGGCATAGAGCAGGGCACATAAGGAGCTGTTGAAACACCTACAGCTCACCCCAGGACAGCCTCATTCCTCTCTGTTACTAGTCCTGGCTGAAACTGAGTTTCTGGAAACGTAATATTTAGACAAATGTGTGTTGTCCTTTCAGCAGCAGTTTGGCAACCAGTGCTGTTTCATTAATCATTCATACAGCGTGGTGGTGACCTGATTTCTCACAGCCGTGCGGTCGGGTGGGGTGTTATAGGTGGCATGACCCTGCAGACAAAACCGGCATTGTCAGAGCCGCTGCAGAGGGCTCAGCTCCTGCAAGAAGGAGAGAAAGAAGAAAGGAGATGAAGGGGTTTGTCATTAAGAGAGGAAAGCGATCGCTTGCACAAGCCGGTGGCACCTTGCGTAGCTTCCTGAAATTCCCACGAGGTCAAATGTAGTCTGCCTGAATTCTCCGTTCTTGGCAGGGATGTGTGGCTGCCATAAATGAGAAGTGGGTGAAGACATGGGGAATTGCTTGTTTCTAATGGCAGATAGGGTTTACTTAAAAGAAGGAGTAGACAGGGCACTACTGTGATACCTTCCAGAGATACCTAAGTGCAGACGCTTCTTAAGCAGTGTAATTCCAAAATTTAATTTTTTGTGGGAAAAATAGGAGATGATTTTGGATGTAGACTTCTATCTGGTCTCTTGGCTGCTGTCAATGCTGTTTTAAATGAGAAACGGGCAGAGCCAGAGTCCTTGTTTATAGCTCAAGCCTTGCAGCATGTACAGAGAAGGAATATTGCACATGGTGCAGTTGTCACCCACCGGCGGCAGTGGAGGTCAGTGAGTGCAGAAACTCATCTCCTTGGACTCCGTGAATCTTCAGCTGTCAGCACTGTATCTCACACCATCCAGTTTAAGAGTGTTTGAATCCAAGGATTCGACTCAGCTCTAGGAATATGGGGCTCCGCAGTCTCTGTGTTGTGCTGTCACCCAAAGGTGACGGAGCCAACGCACCCCCAGTTTATGTTGCTTTCCAGAGAACCCTTCCAGTGCTTATTCCTGGGGACAAAAGCTGTAGAGAGCTGCAGTTCCTGTCTGGATTTCAGGGGCTCCAGTAGCCAGGCAGGTTGGTTATGCCTGTCCTTGTCCTCTAATGGCCTGAGAGAAAGAAGATGCCAAGCTGCTTTTGATGCGTATCTTCTCACACCCCTGAGCTGTCTCATCAGGTCAGCTCACAGCCTGCTGCAGGCATTAATCAAGCCTATATAATTCAAGTATGGAATTATGGAGTAAATGTTGGGCTGTCTCTAATTTAAACATTCCTCTTTGCATCCAATTAGAAACACAGTATAGTCTTTGTAAAATTCAGGCGAAAAGCAACAAATGACCATAGCATCATTAAAATGCATGTAACTATATTGACCGTACATGGAGTCAGTAATATGGATTCAATCACTGCTTAATAAATAGGGTCTGTGTCATTATAGTTTCATGCTGATAAAAACTGTTCTAATGAGGAAATCTTGGAGTAACACAAGGACAGATCACACATTATTCCTTAATGTTGCACTGCCACTGTGCATTCGGTTGTTCTAAAATGTATTTATTCATAAAGACCAGAATATTTTCAGTTTTCTCACATCTCTAACTAGAGGAACTTTTAGTTTCTTTTATTTCTCAAACAACTGCCGTTGTTTAGGATAAAACCACAAAATAAAGAGGTGATATAAAACAAATAGAGATTTTACTACCAAAATTCGGGGAAGTGTAATTAATACAATGATGGTGTTAAGCTTTGGGGACAAAATAATATTTAAAAAAATCAGAAATAAATATGCTGCCTGTGGGTGTTGCTTCTATTGTTATTATTATCTTTGAATAGTCCCATCTTCTCTGTGCCCCACAGCTTCATTTACGTAGTCTTTTTCAAATGTTAAGCTACTCTGAACAGAAGAAAGCATTCTCCAAATTGTTGCTGAAATGATGTGGCCATGTTAGAATGTCTAAAATATTCCCCCACAAAAACATTGTGTCTCTAATCAATGTCTATTGTGTATAACCTGGAGCTTCGCATCCTGCCAAGCTTGTCTTTGGCATCGAGCTTTCCTGAACCGTTCAGCATGTTTTCTTCTTGCTGTCGCTGAAGGTGGGTTTTTGGCGTTATGGGACAGACGGTCTTGCAAATTTTTTTTTTTACATCATCGGTCACACAGAGTGATTACTCCAGCTGTACAAATAATGTAGGAAATGGATTTTTTTTTTTGCATTAGAATTATGCAAGCCCAGCAAATACTCTCAACAATCGCTCCTTAAGTCAGTGAAATTTCAAGCCATTCAGTTTTCTTGTAAGGAGCTCACGGCTTCTTTGATGACGAGGTTTGTTAAGCCCAAATGTGGAGAACTAATAAAATAATAAAAAGGCTCCAGAGGTGTTTATAGATTTCAATTATCTCTTGCTTTCTCTCCCAGGATTGGGCTAGGCAGGATTGTGCTGCCCTCAAGTACTACTTGAGTCTAGGCTGCATTTTATGCTGGCTGTCTCCGAGGTTTCTTCTTTGTGGCTGAATCGCCTTAGCGTGGGTAGTGTACAGAGGTGCTAAGGGCTCGCCTAGACAAAGCAGCCATGCTTTACAAAAGCAAAGGAGCAAAAGGAAGCAAAATTGAATCTCTAGCACCCAGCTCCTGGGCAAACAGACAAAACTAATGGATCCACTCTTGCTCCTCCCATCCAATTACTGTGATCCAGTAGAGAGAATATGGCAACATCGGTTCACACAAACTCGAATACTCTTAATCCCTTCCATACATATAAACCTCACATTCACCACCGTTACTTCATTATCGAGCCACCCAGGCAGCGAGAGCGTCGGAATGGACCCACCGGCTGCAAAAACCTGCCTCCTTCAGGTTTTAATCAGCTAATGAGGGATATGCAAATGCCAAGCTTATGGGATTATGCCTTGTCTAACAGCAGTCCTCCCCACAGTGATACAGTACTAATACAGGTGTTAGTAAACTGGTAATTAGGCGCTGGCTAATTTAGGCCCATTCACGCTGGGATTGTGCTGGCAGCCCTGCCATTTGTACTGGTGTCTGTGGCCCAGTAGGAGATCTATTAGGGCTGTGGTGGGTCTGACACAAACTCCTCGCCGCTAGATATGAAGTTAATAAATCCCGTTGGTTTGGTCTTTAGCCATACACAACGACCCATGACTGAAATGGGGATTTCCCCCTCCACCCCAGCTGCCTGGGAAACTGCCACAGGAGGGCAAAGGGGGAGTTTAATTAACAGTTACTTAACATTTATATGAACTTGT
Source organism: Fulmarus glacialis (assembly GCF_000690835.1). NCBI lineage: Eukaryota > Metazoa > Chordata > Aves > Procellariiformes > Procellariidae > Fulmarus > Fulmarus glacialis. The sequence goes on along the minus strand of NW_009192293.1, from coordinate 13,422 downwards.
TGCATATTTTTGAATAAAATGTAAAGCACGGCAATATGATTAACCTGTATTTTCTCTTGGTCACAACTAGCCAGCTCTCTCTTCCATGAAAGAACATGCAGCCTAAAAGTATACGGTGAGAACAAAATACACCGATTCTGGGGATGAGCGATCTCTCTGGGGCTTTGGCTGTTTCAATGGTTCAGTACAACTTTCTGCTTTTTCATTTTTCTTATTCGGCGATATTTCTTTAAAAAGTTCCTTCACTATGCAAGCAATTCTCCATTGCAGTGCATTTGCTCGCCGTGCCAGTGAAGAAAAGTGGAGTGACATCAGTAAGGTATTCATAGACCAGAGCATGTGATGCAAACAATTTGTTAGCTGATACCCCTGCTATTTGGTTGTCTAAAATTTCCTTAAGTATACTTATTTCATAAACAGCAAATATTCCATACACATAAATATACGATGCCAAGTCTATAGCAATTTTCAGTATTTCCTTGAAGGACTTTGGTGCCATCTTATCCAAGTCTACAGTAGAAATTAAGATAGGATTAGCAAATCATTTTAAAGATCTATGCTTTATGAACAATGAGATATAGAAGCATAGCTGTTTCCATGTATAGGGGACGCAGAATATAGCAGAAATCCATCATCTGAGAAGTATCAAAATTAAACAGAAGATGTCCAACGAATGACAGCTTTTATCTTCTTTAGTCAGCAGAGGAAAGGAAGTATTTTAAAGTAAATCTTAGTTTAAGGCCCATTTGAGGATTTTTCCAAAAAAGATGTGATGTTGTGGGGTTTTGTTCTTATTACAATAGTAATACCTCCAATTACTCTTTCCTGCATTTAATTATTACTTAAAATTCAAGGGTCCTTGTTGAGTTGTCCTAGGAGAAGCCAGAAATTCAGGGCCCAGATAGCCCTTAATGAGTTCAAAGTTTTGATTTCATCTTCAAAATAACTGAGATGTAATTGTCATCATTATATGTGGGGAGATTGAGACAAAGGTTTAAAGGGTAAAGTGTTCGAAAGTGGGTCCGCAAATGTAAATACGCAAAGCCTCTTAGATTTAATGCATACATATGTATTGTTCATCTGTTTGCTCTGACTGACCCTAACTAAGCATATATCTTTAGAGGAAGGTTCTGCATCTGAACCTTTCTTGTGCCTTTCCACTTTAAAGCATTTGAAAATCAAACATGGGTCCAAAATTTGCAAATTCAGATCAGTGATCAATCTCTTGAACCTGAGGATTCTGGATAAATGAGGCTGGCCTATCTGCTTATATGGCACTTATATTGAGGTTGCTTTGCTCTTCTGGTCTGTAAACTGGAACCTGAGGTGGCCTGTGGACACAGTCTCATTCAGGTTGTGCTTGAGATAACCTGTTGCCATGTGTAATTAATTTGTGAATGATACACTGGATCTTGTATAAGCTAAAAAGCACTGACTAATGGATGGGGAAAAACCAGACATAGCGGAATGGTTTAAATAGAGCATGTATTTTTGGTTTCTTTATCGTTCTGTCATCCTGCTCTTTGCTCACCTCTAAAATAACCTGGAGGAAATGATAAGGAGAATTTGAATCTCCTTATTCAAATAAGGAGCCCAGAGGAGTCCTGCCAGCAGAACGTTGTTGTGCTATTTGTAGATTACAAAGGGACCACTGTCTATTTATTCTCATGCTTTATATCTGCACGCTGTTGCTTCGAATATTGAGAAAGTGAGGAAAGTTTATCGAGGTTGGACCTATTCAAAATCCCAGGAGCCAGAATCCCTGAATGTTTACAAAGAACATAAATCCTCAGAAAGATTAAGGAACTCTTCAGAACAAGGAAAAAATTTTTTTTCTTTTAATGGATATTTCAGTGAAACAACATCATCTCTGAATGCTGATGACTCTGTTTTACTTGAGAGCTGAGATGGTGAAGGATACTGAATCTATGGAATGCAACTGACTTGAATGTAAACGACATGGCAGAAGAAAAGCCTACTTGTACTTGGACAGAACAGATGAGAAATATTGTGGAAACTTTAAAGAAAAATATCTGATTTGATAACAGCATTGGTAATAGTTGCCATAAGTGGGAGCAAAAGAATTGTTTCTAAGAATGCACTTACACAATAAATTTGCTGTGTGTTTCTTTTTAATTTTTTTTTTTTTTTTTTTTTTAACACAAGGATGATTACTTTTGGCACTTTGAGGAGAGTGCATAGTGCATCCAAGGAAAAGGTTACTCCTTGATTCGGTCAAGAAAGTACACCAGTGTTCAAAAATGAATGTGTGTGTGAAAAAGTGTCTGTGCTTCAGTAGGGAGAAACACATGGGCTATAACAATGTATACATGTTGAGGGATGAAACTGTGATAGTAAATATTAAATTAAATTAAATTAAGAACCAACCCATGCTGATTTCCACTGGATGACAAAGCCAGCTGCCAGGTGATGTGCTGACAGCAGTGCTCCGCTGGCAAAGATGGACGATCTGAGCTTGTTAGGTTCTGAGACTGGTACCAGCAGAAGGACCATCAGGCATGAAAGATGAAAGCTGGCCTCTGTGGAAGTCTTTTGCAAAAAAAATTCTTTTGACTTTGCTGGGATCAGAATTTCATTCAAAGTCATTAAAGGGCAAAATATTTACTGCCATGCAGTGTTTCTTGGTTACTGAATATGTATAATCTATTCAAATGTGAGGCTAAGACTCCGTGTTACACAAGATGTGACTGAACTCCAGCTTGCTGCCGTATGTGTTCCTCGGCAGGGTCTGTCTTCCACTGCGATTCAGCCCTTCAGGCTTTCCCCACAGGCAGACTCCTGGGATCATCTTCACGATTCAACACATAGCGATCACTTGCGGTAAATAAGTTAGCAGTTGTACTTTGCAAGCAAACCCAGTACTGGTACTAGGAACTGGCAGCTGCCAGTCTTGCATGCCAGAAGAGTAAGTTTTAGAGGTTGGAAGAGAAAGGAGTATATGCCTCAGCTTCTGCCCAGGGACCCGCATCAGTCTAGCAGCGGTTTAATTTGCCAGGTAACGTTCATTTGTCTTTTGGAAATGAACCCTTCAAATGCTAAGCATCCTTGACTTCCACATTCGTTGTAATCACAGGACCGGTGATACTGCAACTTCAAGAATTCCGTTTCATCCTGCTTTATTGCAAATGCTCTTTGAAATCTACTACTTTGGCTCTAAACCAGAAACGGCCCAATGATATTGCCAGGGTTCCTAGCAGTTTTAGTTTAAAGAGAATCCTCTTTTAGATTTCAGGAAGATAAGTTTTTCAGCCTGCTGTCTTACGGTTTCTTTTTGGTCACCCGCAAAGTAATTTTTTTTTGCAAATAGAAGTTGGGGGTTAGATTGAATCATCCATCTGTTTTCAGGAACTCACTGTAAAACATTTCTTTCCCATATCTGCAGAGTAAATAATAACACACACACACACACACACACCCCCCTTACAAACAGGACACACAGTTTTTTATGAATCAGACTCCCCAAGAGTTTCAGTTTGAGTTTCAGATGCTGGGATCTATCTACAGCTGCTGGCTTTACTGCGAGTCATTTTAAAATTACTTCATGGAAACAGACATATTCATAGAAAAAATAATCCATTTCTACCCTCCTTAACTTTGAAGATAGTCCTCTACCGTGCTAAGGAGACTATATTATTCCCAGGCTACCAGAATATCTTTAAGAGCTTCTACTTTGTAGGACCATCAGCAAGAAATTGTACATTGCTTAAAGAAATCCTATGTTCTGCTCTCAAACACAGTAAAGTATTTCTGATGAGAAGAGCTGCCTAATCAAGAGATGGGGTTAAGATAACATTCAAGATCCAGACTGTGAACCTAGCCTGAGCCAACAGAGTTTTGTCCTGAACTGTGTCTCACGATGTGGTAGAGGAGGGTCTGTGGAGCAGCTTACCTGCTCTGGGATCTTCTACGCTTCCAGCTACCCACTGGGCTTTCGCCTCATCCCATGTTGTGGTTTCAACGGAGTGGCTGGAAATACAGTTAATGAGAAGGTGACACCAAAATATATTGTAGTATTGATGGTATTTTCTAATAAGTACCACCGAAGGAAAGTTGTAAGTCTGCATCCTATATTGTGACTTGGTTTATATACGTCTCGCAGCTCCTTTCAGCACTTCCACTCTTGCAGCCTAGACGCAAGATAACTGATAAGTCTGACTTCTTTTCTTATTCAAAGAGAATCTCATGTGGTGTGGTAGAATTATAATTGCTTCTTTTTCAAGCAAGTTTCCTTATCTGTTTGCAACAGTTATATGCTGTATATTTGTTCTAGATGGTAATTTTCTATTACATAAAAATGTTATGGCGTCTGTCTGCATTATATGGGTTTCTTTTTAGTTACAGGCATAAGGCAGGTCTACACCTAGCTTTTCACTTTTCCCAGTGAACGATTTCTGGTCACTTGGGATAACTCTATTATCAGAAAGATCAGTTGTCGAAGACAGCTTATGTCCCCCGTCCAGGGAAAGTAAATACGGCTTCTTTCTTAGGCACTTTGGAATCCTAAACTGTTTGTAACTTTTTCTGGAAAGAATTCTTAGTTCCCTGGCTGCTAAACGGGATCACAAAATGGAAAAAAAATGCACCATGAAAAGTTAGTTTGTTTGGATTGTTGTTTAAGAAATTATTTGCAAATGCAAAAAGATGTGAGAAAATTACATCCAAAAGTTACCTTCAGAAAATCCTGAGGTCAAATAGCCTTAATGCTACTCCTTGTGTATCTTTAGAATGAGAATTTTAAGCGGATTCCTCCTGCGTGGCAGTACATAGGGTTAAAGGTTAACAACTGACCAATTCCTTGGACAAGGTGTTATTCAAAATCAGGTACTTAAGACATTTGCTAGAGGACTTAGCCATTATAGCTGTTTGGAATCAGTGCATTTTCCAGCAGGGAAAGTATTTAGGGGAACAAAAAGAGTGTGGAGACAGGGAATTCCAGAAAGCCTGTCACCATATAAACTAAAAACCACCATTAGAAGCTGAGGTTTTTTTACAAAAATCTGACAGTATCCAAATACGTTGTGTGGAAATCATGGTCGCTAGAAAGAGATGAGAGCATTCTCTGCAAATACTTTAGCTTGGCTCTATTTAAGCTCTGTTTTCAATGTACACACGAGTTTTCTCTTCCCATGTTGCTTTCCTTTGATGTAGTTATGCCTTTCAAGACCCATCTAACTTCTTTTTTAGAGCTTGTAAAGTAAGCGGTAATTTTACAGTCAGATCTGAATCAAAGGAAAAAGCTGTTGGAGGCTTCTGATCTTGCCCTGTTCGAAGCAGTATCTCATCGGGGGTTGGAGTTTACTTGGGGGAGTGCTGAAATTTTTATACAAACTCTCCAGGTTATAGTGTCCTGTTTTGAAGAAGAGTTTATAATGTAGGTGGCCAGAAATATTCATATTGTTTAAGCAGCGAGTACAGCTGTTGGATCTCCTTTCTGATCTGGGTTGCAAGGTTTCTTTTCTAATTTTTTTTTGTGTTCCTTGATCTTCTGGGTTTTGGAGTGGTTGGCTTTTATGGACAACATGGCTATCTTCTTCATTGGGTATGAAAATGTCCACAGTGGTTTTGAGCAGGATTTAGAGAAGAAGACAGGCACTTCTACAGCCTTAAGGGACTAATACGGTTCTCAGGACTAAAACTTTGTGTGTGCATAAAGATGAACATGCTGGATTCCAGTAATATGTTCACAAAATATAAATATTGGATTCCACTGCTGTCAGGGGGGGAAGAGAAGATGTTCATTCCACCTTCTGCTAAATCACTGGTTTGATTCAGGGAGATAAACATCTGGTGTCCTACTGTTGCATTTTGGATTTTCTGTGGCAGATCTATGCCACAGCCTCCCGGTGTGTGAAATAGCTTTTAGCTACAAGGCAATTATAACGCTTAAATTAAAGGCATCATATTTGTAAGGAAGAATAAGGAGCGTTATATTTAGATATATTTGGACAAAAAGCAATACTAGATAGCAAGGCAACACATGCATTTTGGAGAACTGAATTTAGAATTAAGCGGATTCTTTAATGTGCTTGCTTTAACGTATACTTTCATACTTAGAGGAATATCGAAACCCCAATCAAAACAGCTGTGTCTCTAAACAGAATATAAAAGAAGATTTGAGCTCAAGCATGATTCAAAGACTAACTAAACAATGATAGCCTTGTGTAGCTTTCAAAATATTTTAATCTCTTTTTTTTTTTTGTCTCAGACTCTCCTTATTGTGGAAATAAAATTCTCAATACACGTTTCAATGAGACTCTTTTAATCTGCTTCTCTCTTGTGACTGCAACGTGATAAAACTGATAGAATACCAGGCTAGATATGACAGTTGGGAGCTGGTATTGTCCCACTGGACATTAGTCAGTAGCCTTTGGTTCCATCCAGTTTTGAAATGCATGCTATCCATTTTAAAAAAGAATAACATAGAAAAAGATAGAGTGATTTTTTTTTAAAAAAAAAGGATTTGTGGGAGCACTAGTAATGTTATTTAGCTTCATTTTGTCTACAATATTTTGCAGAACAGGACATTCAAACAAAGAAACAAAGGAAATGGTAGAGATGCAATTTACTGAAAGTCACATATATATATGTGTGTGTGTGTGTGAAACCAGTGCTGGGGCCAGGAACAATAGTTGGATTTTACAATCTGTAACTTACTCCTTGTCTAAACAGTTATTAACGGTGTGGAATAAGATCAGTGTGCCCAGTCTAACCACACACAGCAGAACAAGTAGGGGGAATGTGTGTGGAGAAAAGATAAAAAGAAACTTCATTTAACAAGTATAAATGCTTTTAACCTATGAAATTGGACCCAGGTCTGGATATTCCAGCTCCCCAAACTTGGATGAAGATTTGGGCTCTATCATATAAAAGCTTTTTATTTATACTGTTATAAAGACCTGTAATTTGGCAGAGGTTTCTCTTGCTTTCTTAGAGCTGAAGAATGACCATCTGGAGGATGAGGAATTAAAAACAGGGGTTTTAAATCTCTTTTTACTACTTGAGTTATGAAGATGGTTTGGTGGGAATTGTGGCCTATAGTAAAGCCTGACAAGATCAGGTTAAGCAGAATTTCTTACAGAATGTAGCTAAGACTGTAAAATGTCTGTTGTTCATCTAATGTAGTGGATGGATGCCTCTGGGTTGATGGTTTTGCTGTTCAAAGGGCTAACGTGAGTGAAATAATTTTTACTCAAGTGTTAATATTCCAGCCTACCTGGGGTTTTAGATAAAACACGGGGATTACAACAACTGTGCTATTGTCCTAGAGAGAAGAGATCACTCCAAGAGAAATCAGGATTGCACCACTCCTATTTGTCTTGCAATGTATTTCCTTTTCCTACGAGACAGCTAGTTTCTAGCCTGAGTGTGGCTGGAGAATAGGAAGGAGAAACTGCGGATTTGCAAAGAGAGCAACGCCTCCTGTTGCCAGCTGCAGGGAAGAGGGAGGTAACACGTTCAGCCCCCAAATGTGTAGGCGATACGGGTATGTATCATCTAAACACCTATTCCACTGATGAAATAGATGCCTTCCCAGGTGAACTGCTCCGTTCACAAAGTAATGCTATTGCTGTTGTATATTTATGATGACAGACAGGTAAGAGAGAAACAATTTCCTACGTGTAGAAGACAAACTAACAAAAAGTAAGAATTATGTCCCTGTTCTCATCTGAGTGAGGTTCAGGTATCACTGGCTCCAATAGAAATCTCCGGGGCTTTAATTTGTGTGAATATCATCCAAGATCCAGGATTTAGCTCTCCTTCAGATCATCCATGACAGTCATATATGTCTTTGAAAAGTGAACAAGAGAAAAACTCTCTAGTACACCACCTCTGTGAGGAGCAGTTGTGTCCTCACCTCATTAAGATGCCTGCCATTATAAGGCACAGAGCGTGGCCTACTCTCTTACTCATTTCAATCTAAACAACAAACGAGAAGCCCTACATCCACTTGCAGGGATGATTTAGACATTATTTGAGGGTATACCTGTGGAGATAACTCATCCAGCCCGAACTTCACCACCATGCAGATGGGCAACCTTGCTCGACATGCAGGTGCTCCTGTGATTTCTTCTGAACTCCCACTGATGACATACCTTAAAAATTTGAGGAGGAGACCAGATCCTCCCCGTCCTAATCTTTGCGGTCATTGACATCGGTTTCAAAAGACCGGTTGTGTGAACAAATGGGAAACGTTGTTTCTGGAGCTAGAGCCAAATCCTGAAATGGTTGGGCCAGATACCATGCAACCTGTGCAAGTTCTGTCTCTGAAGTCTAGTGATGACCTCCTTGATCAGCCTGGGCTTCCCCTGAGTCCTGTCCAGCCCTGAGCATACTGGTTTTGCCCGGAAAATGAAGTATTTCCAATTGTGCTTATTATCAACACTATAATAAAACATTTCTTTAAGGCTATCCTTATGAGCAAGTGCCTTCATTTGGTATTAAAAGCAGTGAAATGAATACAGCAAAGTCAGTTTTCAGCAGTTGGGTCTTGCAGGTATTTTGCCCACTTTCTCCATCGTTCTTCCACATTATGAGAGGTATTAAATCAAGTTGGTGATTTTTTTTTTTCCCCCTTCAGCTCCCCTGCTCCCTGCCAGGGCTACTAAAATTACGTATTCTTTACTGCTTTCTAAGAAGATTACTAAACCAGCTGACCCAAACAGCAGTGGCACCAATTAGACATCATTCAAAATTAATAATCACTATGATGATAACAAATCAAAAGATTGATTCTTCTGATGGGAGAATAATTTTAATTAATTTAATCCTTGTTGAAAGATCAGCTGTGCACAGTCCTGCTCACCAGTGGAGCCCATTTGTCCCTGTCTGTCCCCGTCACCTAAAGCCAGTGAATATGATCAGTAGCCAGCACTTAGGGAACAATAAGAAACAGATTGTACTGTCAGGCTTCATTAAAGATCATCATTAGTATTCCAATTTGGAAACAGCCAATCTATCCTAACCATTTACCAATTCTTTTCGGCTGCTTTTGTGAAGTTTGGTTCAGCTGCTAAACGTAAAAACGCTGCGCAGGCTTTTTTAAAAAAGCAGGCTGGATCTCGCTGATGCCTGTCAGGCTGCAGCTTAGGGACAAAGCTCGGGGGAAATACGGGTTATGCAACCGGGCTCTAAATGATATCATGTGCAGCTGCTTATGATCTGAGTATTTATGGGCAACGAAACTTTCTTAAACTTGAAGCTTAACAATGATGAATGGAAATGAAATTGATATGGCACTTTCTTTCATCCCGCTGTTGAGAAGGTTTTTTTGGTCCCAAGGGTGTTTTTTGCAGAGCTGGCTCGCTGGCGGGGCTCTCCCACTCCTCTCCGGCGCGGGCTGCAGAGGGCATTTCGAGCATGTTGATGAGGGAGATGGAATTTGAGATTTGTTTGCAGTTCACTTTATCTTTTCTACGGAGGTCAGATTGCTTTGCTTGTTTGTTCTTGATTCTGGTGGCTGGAAATAGTTATGGACAAACGGATTATAGGATTTTGGCGTATATTTCTGTACGGTCATCCCTCTATCTCAGTCATATCCCGGTCATCCCTCTATCTCAGTCATATCCCCTGGCTGCGCAGGAGATGTATCTCGGATCTTAGTTTTCAAAACAGGTTGTCTGCCAGGCAATGATCTCATTATTTTAATATTCTTGACATTTATTTTTTGCTAACCTTCACAGTTGCCCAACCAGCTTCCTGAAGATGGTGGGAGGGCATGGCTGTTTCAGGAATGCTCTGCCTGAAATACCAAAAGAGAAAATCTTGTCATTTTGAATAATCTCTTATGAAAGTGCTTTAAAAAAAGAGGCTCTACGTTTGGGTTTTTTCTGACATGTTCCTGTGTATCAGGAGTGATTATACAGAGATTGCAAATGAAAGCAGAATTAGATCAGTGAAGCAGGGAAGGAGTGAAAGATTAGTTTTCAGGTTTCTTTTTACAAAAAAAAGAACAGCGCTCTCTCCAAATTTGATTAACAATTAAAAATGTTGTTACGATTTGTAGAACAGAATGACAAGCAACAAAAACAAAATGTATGAATTAATGTAGCCTCTCTGTACAAGCTCAAATAATTTTCTACAGTTTAGTACTACTTTATTTTCTGAATGTTTCATACAGTTCAGGAATCCTCCTGGGGACAATTATTTGCAATAACTGGTTGCTCATTGCATCCTCATGAAGATTTCTGCTATTTAATTCCATGAATAAGTGGGTCTTTCTACACACAAAAATTGTCACAATAAATGTAGATACTTCATAATGATGATCTAGCCCAAAATCCAGCCCTGCCATCCTGCCATCTTTAAAGTTTTCCAAAACCAACCCAATAACAGTGAAAACATTATTTTTTTCCCAGTCAGCTGCATTAATATGGAAGAAAAGAAAATCTTTTAGTAGATAATTGCAGCTGAAACCAATGTTAATGAAGATTCTGTGCGAACTTGACCAAATTTCCTTTACTTTTATGCTTCTTAACTGTGGGAGAAAAAAAAGAAGCTCAGAGGCATTATTATTTTTCTCTCTGAGAAAATACGAAAACTTAATTTGCTGAAAAAATACAATACTGAGGCAACCAAATTTCAAATGTTTTGCTGTATGCTTTTTGCTGTGTATAAATCCTCGTATCATTTTTCTCTTTGACAAGAGGGCTTTAGTCAAAATTCAAAAGGAATTATAGATTTTATTGGCTAGTACTTATTAATTGCAATGGTATTGGCTACGTAAGTAGCTACATATATTACATTAATTAGCAGCATATATTGCAGTGGTGAGTAACACGTATATTGATAGGGATGCAGATTAAAAAAATTTAGCATCCCACCGAGGAATGTCAGTCTTTCAAACTACTAATATCCTGTGGTTCCTTTCTTTTCAAAATTTATTTACAATCTTCCAGTGACAGCTTTGATTATTTTGTTAGCTTTGCACATGACAAACCTGTTACAAAAGGAAAGGCAGAGGGAGCTGCTCTGTATTTTTATACCAGTGCAACTGAGTTCCAAAGTATCGGCTCCATAAATGCTTTTTAGTATTTCTTTTTGACATGCATCTTCTCAATTTCAGTCATATTTTTAATTTTTTTTTTTTCTTGGTTTTGCTGTGACTTTTCTTTTACCATTTGACTTTTAGCCATTTCTTCCCTTTTTTATGTCACATACACCTTCATTGGAAAAGTATGCCTTCAGAACAGGGTATATACACTGTGTTATTACCTTGATATTTTCAAATTAATTTTTTTTAGTGGATCTAGTATTTTTTGGAAGGACTTTATAAGAAAGTGGCCCCAGTGAAAGGCCCTCAGAGCACTGTGATTCCCTTGAATTCAGTGGAAGTTGGTCTCAGGTTGTGCCCTTGGGTTTACACCAGTCCAAATGGAAGATGCTGCTCATAAGAGCAGTTCCTCCCTCCCTCCCTGCCCTTAGCAGCACCATCCCACCTCTCCTCCTTTACCAGGATGTTTTTAGCCACATGTTGAGATCCATTTTTTGCAGGTTTAGTTTTCAGATGAATTAGGTTTTCATTCATATGGGAATGTGTTAGCATGTGGTAGGAACGTGAACCCAGAAACAGAAGCAGGGTACCTCCTCTTTTGTCAGAAACAAAATAACACTAATAATTGTTTTTATTATGTTATTATTGTTATTTTATATCTTATGAGGTGTTTGTAAAGGTGATTATTCTACTAGTATGTCTTCTTTTTTTTTTTTTTACCTGATTGGCATAACCACTTGAAACTACTCGATTCATTTTTTTATCTGCCTTTAAAGAATCATAATGTTGCTTCATGCTGGAGATGAACCAAGGAGCCAAAATGAAATGTGCTACATGATCGTGTCATTTCTTGACAACACTTCAGTCTTAATACTTAGTAAGCTGAAATTTGAAATACAGAAAAAGTAAACGCAGAAAGAGAGAGAGAGAATGCAGCTCGCTAAAATGTTAGAGCTAGAAATGCTCATAAAATAACAGTATAAAATAACAGCCACAGATATCACCAATGATTTCTACAATTTCTCTCTGTGAATACATATATTCCCAAGGAACAAAATCACCCATGAAAAGGATCAAACAGAAAAAGGCTAGGAAGTGCCACAAATGGATGACCCACAGAATTTAAGGAAAACATTTTCCTGATTAAGAACTATTTCAGCACAAAACCTTCTCTGCTGATGTGGCTACAGCAGATTCTGTGAGATCTTGGGTCACGCCACCGTATGCTGCGCGTGCGATGCGGTACCGTTGACAAACGATCACGCATCTCGGGTAGCCATTTGCTCTAAACGTCCCTCAGCACTGCGGTATGTGATGGGATCCAGGCCTTGAGCGGTGCTGGGGAGGTTTCAAAACCACCCCGCTCCTCAGGTTCTGCCCAAGGTTAAGAGCCTGGTTAAAGTCAATATTCTGCTACCAACAGATTTCTGTTCACGTTGTTGACTTTGCCTCAATGCGCTGGGGAAAAAATGTACTTAAAAACCCTAAATTATTACGCCAAACAGGGCAATCTTTATTGCCCCAAACTACTCATTTACTTTAGCGACTATTTTGTTTGGGTAGTATTAGTCATTTACTTTGCCAAATGCCTTTCCATGAAGGTATCTGCTTGGAAGAACCACTGTGAAATGAATACACTAAAATAAACAGAATGGGACAGTGGAAATACATTTTACAGAGGAAATTTGAATGAGCAGGCTGACCCATCAGAAGGGAACAGAACAAATCTGCCAAAAGGGTTACCATGAAAAATAGTCACTAACCTTTTTTTTTTTATTAAGTGGTTATTTCCTTTCCCTATTTCACAAATTTTAAAAACATGCAGCTACAGTGTCTAGCTCAAATAAAATTTCTAAGATGTATTTAGAGGTGTACACGGGTTGGCATCCTGACTGACTTTTTTTGATGCCTTTGAGCCCAGCAGTGTGTTTGTGTGCAGTACAGAGAAGTACGATACACCAAATGCTACACTTGCAGAATGAGCCAGATCAGCAGAGCTTGAAGAGAGTGTTACGGGGAGAAACCAAAAGCCTTCGCTGATGGGAGAAACAAAATCTGTGAAACCAGAGTTTGCCTGTGGAAATTTGCCCTCTTTTTCAGTTTAGTTTACAAGTTGCAGTTTTGCCTTTTTGATCAATACCAGGATCTTTTAATTCCCCGTTGAAGATGACATTAAATTGTGGGCAGAACTTTTAGTCTTAATTTCCAGTAAGCAATTAGTTCCATTAGCAATGAGGTTTTGCCCCCCCCCCCAGTTCAGTACACTGGCATCCTCTAGCACTGCCTTTTTATTACAGACTTAAAAATCTCTTGAAAGGCTCTGCCTATCCTGTGTTACACGGTTGTTTTTAAGATGTTGAAAAAGACTGAGAGACATGTAAGAGAGCAACTCGATTTATTCTATTTTAATC
>NW_009192292.1:10434-30323 GCF_000690835.1 Fulmarus glacialis | reverse complement strand
CTGTCCCAGCCGGAACCAGGACACACAGCAACTTTGTTGTTCCTAGGTCTCCTTTTACCGTTTTGAAGATTTCTTTTCCCACCGCTGTGACCCTCCATAGTATACAGCAGGACCTACTACAGACACCTCTCATTGTTAATATGGCTTGATTAGTAGATGGATTCCAAGCTGGTACCAAAATCCATCCATATGTCAAAGCATCAGGCATAAGGTTTTAGATATGGCTTGTGGTGGACTGGATATTTGTGATGGGAGACAAACATTTTCCATGCAATGTAGCTTCCCAGCAGTATCACTTTACAGCAGTTAATGCATAATATGGCCATATGTTGTGTCTTACTGAAACAAGGTAAATTGGAATGCAACATGCAGCAATCATAATTTTGTGTTACACAGGTACAATATAGATAAAATGACCACCAACTTACACTCAAGCATGAAGTGTAGATATGTCAAGTTGAGTCTAACTGTGAGAGACAAACAGGCGTTCACCAGTTTCAATGATTTTAATGCCTTGTCTATTTCTTCTCCTGAGAACAAAAAAAAAGGTACTGGAGCAGAGTTCTAAGCTTCTCTTATGGTCTGTGTTACTAATTCTTCCAAAACCATCTTCCAGCTCTGTTCAGTCAACTCTGGTTTCAAATGCATTTAAGATTTTGAGTATGAAAACAATCATCCAAATGTATACCATAAAACCATGAAAAAATTAATGGTTTTGATCCAGTAGGTTGCTCTTTCGTTGCTTAATCGGTACAGTTTGACTGAAGCTGGTAGAGTGATTCAGATTTCCCTGACATGCATAAGCAAGGTCATTTCTGTAATTACTCATGATTAAGTCATTTTAGTGATGCCTCCTTATCCTTAGAATTGCTTCCGTGCACTGGTTTGATTGGCATTGACTTCTCACAGATTGCAGGTCTTCTTAGAAATCCTTGTATTATATGGAGGACACAAAAGAGCCCTTACCATGGACTCTTCTGGCTTCTTTGTCCTCTCCTATTATTTTGCTGCAATGTATGTTTCCTTAAGAAGAAAACAACAATGGAACATTTGACTGGATTTAATTGGATGATCATAACAATCATGTGCCTCAGCTGAACAACTGAATTTACCTTCTTATTGTCTTCTTCATTTATTTTATTTAGCATTTCTGTCACCTGGACCTGCCCATCTGTTGCCATTGGGGTAAAATTACCACCAAAATCAATGTCCCCAATCCTTTATTTGACTTTAAGAGGTCAGCATTTCACTTTTGAGATTAAATACGAAATTTAACACTGCAAAGACCTTTAATTTATGAGTTAATTTGCTCACTTGAGTAACCCCATTGAGTTCAAAAGAACTGAATTGAGTCATCTGAATTTATCCCCCTGCATGAGCATTTGCAGATAGTACGCCTGAGATTGTATGCTATTTCTGAACACGGCTAGAATTTCTGTAAAGTGTCTAATACATTGTTAGACACTGTGCATTAATTTAGTAATAACAGTCATCATAACACATAGAGATTTAAGGAGTACAGAGTGGATAAAAATGGCCTGGATACTTGATACCTAGTTTTCCCATCTCTGTGCAAATGCAGCTCACCTACAGAGTTTGAAAAAGTGTGTGTGTATCTGCCTATGATGTAAAGTATCTTCTGCTCAGAAGCTAAGCTAAGCCAAGAGACCTTAAAAATGCCAAAAGCTTATGAAATTCACTCAACCTTCAATTTCAAATTTGCACATTTCTTTTTCCCTATGCTTTATTAAGCACCTGAGCCATAAGAAATACTTATTCAAGCTAAAGAAAAAAAAACCAAACAACAAAACAACAAAATGGGACCTCATGCTCCAGAGGGCAAAATCCGTATGCAGCATTCACTCTGAAATTTGGCAAAGTGAGAGATGCATGATGAGGGATTGCCATAGGGCAGGTTTTCTTCCTTACTACCCATTCTGTCACTGCTCTAAAATACTTTTGCTGTGTTGCTGGGTACAAACATATACAAACTGCAGCCACAAAGCATGCAGTATCTGAACTACTGTGCCTCTGGGTTAGTAGTGTACCAAACAACAACCTGGTTACTGTTTTTCAATGTTTTAAACAAACCAAAGGGGAATTCTAGCATACTCATTTCAATAAAAGGTCAGATCCTCAGTCGATGTATGAATTTGATGGAGTTGTTCTGGCATACGTTATCTGAGGCTTTAGCCCATTATTTCTAAAATATTAGAGCAGAGCTCGAGCTAGTGTAAATCAGTACAACTCCATTGACTTCAGCAGAACCACTCGAGTTTTTGTTGGCTGAGGATATTAGTCTTTATGTAAATACAGAGTACTTGATTTATTTCTGTATTGCATTGGTTTTCCATGTGGAATTAAATTGTTTTAAATTAAAGCTGCTCTGTTACAAAGGTAGAGCAGCAGAGAGTGATGAATCAGACCCCAACCACCCAAGGGGGATCTGATCTGCTTGTCAGAGAAAGTCTTTTCTTATATGAGTGCTTATTATGGCACGCTCCCTATGGTTATGCTGAGAGTGAAATGTTTTGTGACACCAGCACACTCTGATCGTGAAGTGCCTTAATCTGCTGGAGCACAGCTCCTGTGCAGGTGGGATTGGCCATGGCTACCATGCTCTCCTACACCATTCCCTGAGGCCTCCCCTCTGAGAGCACCAGGTATGGGAATCCCCATCAGCACCTGCACTGCAGGCTGCCAGCATGATCATGGAAAACTTAAGTCATGCTTACTTCCAGGAGTGCTCTTAAGGATGCCTCTTATCCACAAGCCTTGTCATAGAACTTCTCTTTCTTCCTCCTTGTCTGTTCATGTGCAATCCTTGTATATACCTACCATACAACTCCATAAAAAGCATGTGTCAGATGTCTCTATTGCTTTTATAACTTACTCCAGAGCTTAGTCAAGGTGACAGCCCCAGCTGCCTCAACTCCCCACCAGCTGCGGTCTGGGATGAGATGTTCTCTGAAATTCCTAGGGCTTGGCTGGATGGCCAGGGGCACTGCCCCTGCATCCACACCTCTGAAGGCTACAGTGATATGGATGCACAACACTTGCTTCCCTGGTGGGATCATGGGGTTATTCCAACTCACATGGCAACTCTTTACAAGAAGTGAAAGGCTGATTGTACTGTCAGGAGTTTGTATCAGTCTGGCAGGGAGACTTCACCTTGGTCCAGAGGTGGGTAGTGCTGTCTTCCTGGAGCTTGGAAAAAATGGTTACTACAGATCATGGCACAGCAGGTTGGAATCCACAAGTCAACAATCCCTGTAACTGAAGCTTTTGTGCAGCTAAACAACATTTGTACAACCTCATGTATCCTTGGGAAATACTGTAGAGATGTAATGCACCCAGGAGGCACGCTTTCTTGTCCACTGTAAACACCCATGATAACTATATGTGTGAGAGGTAATATTCCTCACTGATCTCAGTGGTTTATTAATAAAAAGATCAAAGTAAATAGGCTGCTGTTTGCAAAACTGGCATCTTCCTACTTGTAAAAAACAAGCTGCACATCACCGATCACCCAGTGGTGTGATCTCCACTCCCATTCCAGTGATATGGGAACTCCCATCTGAATGGTAACAAGGTGGTCTATTTTGTATTTTTCAGTATGTGCAAGAACAGCAATAGTTTTTCAAGCTGGGAGACTGCAGAAGACTGGTCACCCCACAGGATCCTTGATTAGGGTCTGATGAGTTTGGGTATGACCCTAATAGCCCCAAGGTATCCATGAGTGGGTCACTGGGGCATGGCATTCCCTATGGCATTATGGAGTATGAGTTGCCTGAGCTCAGCTGCCCCAAGCAGGGTTGTGGCTGATGCTGGTCATCCACATTACTGGAGGTAACCTGCCAGTGAGAGCATTTCTGTTGCATTCCCACTGGACTGCGCTCAGGACACCCAGGAGGCCACTCCAAAGGGGGGACAGTGTTGCTGGGACACCATTTGCAGTAGGGGTATTCGCAGAGGCACTGTGACAATAAGGTGTGAATGAAACTAGTCTTCTCTCAGTGTAGAGCTTAGTTCTCCCCCGATGAGCCATTTCCCTCCTTAACCACTGCTCTCATTGTGAGACAGGTTGAAAGGCCACAGATGCATCTTCCCCCAGCCTTGGTGATCCGGAGCTGCCATTTGAAGCTGTGCTGCCACTGGCAACCAGCATCACAGCACCTTTCGGGAGGCTTAAATTGATAAGGATCAGAAACCAGCTCACGACAAGGAGTTACAAGGTGAGGTTTGTGTCACTCCCACGACCCACCCGTGTTTGTACAATGTCAGTTGAACTGCAGTTCAGTTCAGCCAAACAAGAGACATGGCTTAGACAGTAAATGCAGCTGTTGCTTATTTACAGAAAACAGGTTTTTTCCCTTTTAATTGATTTTTTAGATACATTTGATACAGTAAAAAAAAAACTGATGTAGAGTATTTAATATTGTTCATCTTGTGACCTTTGTACCTTTAATTTGTATTCAGAATTTGCCCTCCCTATTGATTAGGGACCGCATCTGTCAGTCACTCAGCTCTGAAAATCCCATTGATTTCAAAGGGATTTAGCCAAGCAGAATGATAGCTCTAAAAACCAATTTTCAGCGATTGACGAAAGTTAGATAAAGTTGGATGTTCTGTGATTTCCAGTAGAAATTATGTGATTCTTATGGTTCTGACTGGACAAAATAAAGGGTGAAATTAAACTGACAATGAAAATAAGGGGAATAATATCTATTTGTGACCCTATAACTAAAGCAGAGAGTCCTTTATAGTCACCTGTTATGGTATATGTGCTTGGTCTATGAACGTACTTTTTCTATGTCATAGGAGCCTTAGGCTGAATACTTGATAACTAACTCAGGGTGGCAGTTCAGGGAACCTGTGAGTGTGCAAAGACCTCAGAGTTCAATGTTTCTGTGCACTTGCTTGGTTCTTTCTCTCCTTCCTCAAATTAAAAGTTTTAATATTGGAACATTTTATTATTGCCGCACTGGTTTTTTTTTAAAGTTAACAGAACAGACTGAAAAACACATTTGTCATGGAACAATCTCTTCAAAGTTTTATTAACAAAAAGACCAGCACAGAAGAACACCTCACAAGAACACCTGACAGGTATAATTTCAATATATATCACTATGGAGTAATTAAATTTTTCTAACACAACATCTTTTTTATTGGAGTGCTTTTTTGTTTGTGTTTTTTTTTTCCCCAGCAAAATAATCTTGGCTTAAATGTATGTTCACCCTGAGAGTTCCCCTCATATTTGGCATTATTGTGCCAAGGGATGAGAAAGTGTCTTATAGAGAAATGCATCTGGCATTGATCTGTGTTAGGTTGTTTTTTTAGCCAGTGGTAATGCAATGACAAGCCTTTTAGAGAGATGATGAATGCAATGTAATGTCTTTGAACATGAATTTTTTGTGTGGAACCCAATTAACAAACCTAAACTGCTTCTATTCAAATACTCTGGAAAGATAACACCAGTCACAAATGTTAAATATCTGTTTTGCTTTTCTTTGCTTACTCATGCATTTATTCAACACTTGCTATAGCAATTTATCTAAAATTAGGTCCAAAGTAATTTAGGCAGCCTTACCTTATGTGAGAGATTCTGTAGAAGACTTTAAATCATAGTGACAGCCATTAGAAATTGCTTAAAGAAAAAACATTTCTGAACAATTTTAGGCCTAACAATGGAACTTTTTAAAAGATTAAAAAAACCCACCTTGTGTATGGATATTTGAATGGTCCTTACTTTCAGGAAATTACAGCGTATAAAAGCCTAAGGCCCTGACTAGCTTCTGCATTGTATGTAGTACCCTTGCTTGCACTTTAAGTAAAACTGAACTTGTCAGCAGATAATTTAAGCTATTTGGAGTTTCCCAAACCTTGACCTCTTCAACTCTGAGTTCTGTACTACTCAGAAATACTTCAGTAGCTAAGGACATGATGCACAGCTTACCCTGTGCTTAGCTTTTAGCTTTAGAAACATCAGTCTTTTCAGCACCCTCTATATACGCTTGGGAAAGGCAGTCTTCTCTGGGGCGACCTTAAGTACCTCAGTTAGCAAGTACTGGTTGAAGGAGCACAAATTCTGAGGGAGAAAATTATACTTTTCAGTCTCTGTTTCAGCATCAAATTGCTCAGAGCTAGGAGTGCAGGACTGAGCAGAGAAACTGAGCAAATAGGAAGTTTCACAGTTGCTCTCATGGCAGCCTTTCTCCCCATTTTGGCCATTCATGTTACCTTTTCTCTGCCTACCCTCATCTGCAGGAGGTGGTGTGCTGTGAAAGCAAAATTCCTGGGGACGATGGTTGCACACCATGGGTGCTGGCAGGGTGTTATACCTCCAGTGCATCCCTCCAGTTCCATTTCGATGCAGCCTGACAATTATGTCAGGGATCTGCATTTCTGCTCCATGTATTGTTTGCATATATGTTGAGTCTCTTGAATTCTTTTATCGCAGTTACAATAAAATAATTATAGTTCATTTTTAATGTCTTTGATTTTATATTCATTGTTAAAAAATGACTATGTTGCAGAGAATTAGAAAAGACCCCCTACTTATTATATTTTTATGATGTTTTAATATTACAAACATAATTTCCATATAAACCTTATTAAGAGACAGGAATTTAAGTTGAAAATTAAAGGCAATTCTCCTCTCTCTTCAGAAGTATTAATCTGTTTTCCTAATTCTGGTCTGATGAACAAGGAAGGCACAGAGTAGAAGTACTGCACAAGGCCAGGTCACCCATCAGGCTACACAACAGTATAACCACCATCACACAAGAAGATGATGCAGTCAGAAAAAGGTTCTTGAGGAGTGATAACTGAGATCTCCGAGTCTAAGCTTGTTTTGATAAATAAACCTACATGTAAGTGAGAGTGGCCCTTGTGAGGCAGGGAGATATCTTGGTGTCCCAGCCTGCCAGGCTGCAGGACTTCTTCAAATCAAAATGCTTGGAGCTTCTTAAGGGGCTCATACTCTCGTAACGCCCCCTCCCAGAGGAAAGAAATGTACACATATAATACGTATACAGCGTATACATAATACATAATACAATATGTACCTGTATTTTCAGCCAGTCTCTGAGTTGGTACCTTGTATCTTTGAGATCTCTGAGGTGCTGCATGTATTTAAGTCTCTACAGAGCTGTGCTTTGTCCCTGCATTGCTCTGCTTAGACCTTTCCCTTGGTAACACCTAGTCCTCATGCTACTCTCCTGCCTGAACTTCTTCACCTTGGCTCTGTTCTTCTTGTTTTGCTTTTACACCAGGCACTGCTGTCTAACCACTTTAACAAAAAGGGGCGGCTTCATGGGAAAAAAGTCCACATTTTAGGCGTATGAATGCACATTGTCAGATGGCTGTGTCATGACACATTTAACCTATTGGACCCTTCTGTTTGTTGTTTTCATTGTGCTTAAAAGGAATTCACAATACTCCTACTTTTAATAGCACTGGTCTAAATTTTTCCTTTCCTTTTCTAAATAACATCAGGCCATTGAGAATTTAGATTCAAGAGATACTGTCCTATAACTTACCAGGACCAAGTGCAGATCTGAGCTAGTAGAGCAGGCTTTTAAGAATCCTTCAAATAATTTTGCTGATAGTTTTTTTTCCATTTGACTGTGTCTGTCTTGGACCTGAAAAAAAAATACCTAAAATAATAAACCTTTGCAAAGTGTTAAAACTTATTTCTTATATGTCACTACTGTGGCTCATGTGTCGTATCTTGCAAATATTGATTTGTACATGAAATCAAATTTGTAATAGTTGTGGTTTTTATTCTTTATCCTTCTGCTAAGTGGGAATCATAATCCAAAATCAATACATATTTTCCAGCACATAGAAAAACATCTATGTTTACTGTGGACCAGTTATAGTTTCCTTGTTCTTATATGCAATATGTATAACATTTTTGAGTCTCACTTTGACGTGAATAGCATTTTTAAAAAGTGTCAGTATTATGTTAGCATTTTATAACTTCTTGACTTGCTAAGAATATGTTTTTTCCTTTGTGTGGTGTATAGAAGCCTACCTGAAAACACGAATCACTTAAGTGAGACCTCGACTACATCTGCCCAGTTCTTACTCATTCTTAGATGATTATGGTATGTGCTGGCAAAATAAACGAAGCACAAATAATTGTTACGGGAGAGCCTTATCCATAACCTCTGAACTACATCTGTCCACCTTTAATGGTTTAGGTATGCACGGGGAAGAAACCAAGAAACACAAATGCATTCTTAAGAACGCTAGATCCTTGTAATGCATTTAGGGTGGGATATCAGAAGGTGAGAGAAACCCATGTAGAAACAGCTAGCTGGCTTTAAATATGGAGAAAGTCAAAGGTATTTGCCCTGTGGTGACAGACCAGCAAGGCCTTTGGAAAGTTAGTCTGACCATTTAAGTTAGAAAGCAATAAAGAGGTGAAGCTCCTTGGTAGGAAGACCTCCCCAGGAGCCCAGCACACCACAGAAGGCTAAGCCCAAGGTGGAAGCACTGTGTGAAAGCCAGGACAGCAGCAGGGCTCGGACACTTCGTCCAGCTGTGAGGAGTCCTGCTGCCCCCAGGCCACCGTGATGCTCAAGCTGGACCCGAGGCCGTGGCTGGTGGGGGTGTATCTGTATGGCATGTGCACGAATGTGTGTGTTGTAGAACAGAAATTGCTACCCACCCACTATGCTTATCCTGGTTAGAAAATAAATTTTAGATTTTATGGGATGGAGTGCTGTGGCTTTGTCCTTGTGGCTACACCACCCCTAAATTCTGCTGTGACACCTTTGCTGCTCTGTAGTTTCATTTAGTCCTACTTTTTCTTTGTCATTTTTACATTCCCTCTTCTCAGCCTTCTGCCTCTGCACTATAACCTCTCTCAGTGAGATTTAGGGTCTGATGCACTTTCAGCCCTGCAATATGTGCTCCATCTCCTGCAACAGTTCAAACTCTGTCTTTTCAAGATTTTGTTTTGCCTTTATTTTCCCTCAGTAGAAAGACTTATCTGAACATTTCCTATCCACACCTGTAAAAAAAACTATGCTTTAACTTTAAAATCTTTTCTTGTATTTTCAGATATCACATTAACTTGAACAATGGATGTATATGGAATGAGGACTTCTCTAATTTTCAGAATAACCAAAGGGTGTTGTTGAAACATGCACTATTCTCACAAATTATTCTTCTTTTTTTAAACCTCTTTTTTTTTCTTAGGTAGTTTCAGTGCTTTTATGTCAAATTTTATCTTCCCTTGAATATAGTGGCTCTGCTGAAAGGCTGAGCACCACTGAAGTCTGTACTATCCTTCATTATGCTTCTTGCTCTCTTATTCTGATTAGGTTTTGTATTGTCAGTTTTCTGATTTTTTCTGGTCGTTTCTATGGCCTGAGACATACCTGCAAACAATTTTTTCCTCTCTGACATTATAATCCAATTTGTTTGTTATGCCTGACATCCTCACATTTTTTTCTAAATCTAATCCAAGATATAAATCTAACCTCTTTTTTTTCTTAGTTGTGCATTTCTTACAGGTTTTGACAGGTTTCTGATACCTGTTACAGTCTAATTTCAGATTAAGGACTTATCAAAGCTTTCAGAACCGTCTATTTGTCTCTACATTCTCAAATACGTACTACATGAATTCATTTCTTGGATTACAATGCTTGTTAAATTTCAGTAAGATAATATGTTATCTAGCTTGCTCTTTCTCATTTAACTGTTGATTCTTAAATTAATCTCATACTCTGCAATATTAAAATGAGAAAACCTGCCTTATTCCATTTTTCTTTTCAGGGTTTCTCCTTGGCTTCACAAAGATACAATTATATTTCTTGAACCTTTTCAGTCATCTACTGTACTCCTGGAGAGTTCCAGCCTCTTTAGATTTTTAAATTCATGCTCCACACTGTCCAATTATTCCCCTTCTATTCCACTGTTTCTCAAGTCACTCTTTTTTTTCAATCTTCACTCCTGATACCATGTTGTAATTATAGACAGTGACTGGAGAGAACTTTCTCTCAGAGATTATACTCTGATGAGTTTCTAACATAATAATTCTACTTAATGGATCTCGATCAAATATCAAGTGTCCCAAAACTACCAAAGATTTCTCCAGCATCTAGATCTGATTTAATAACTTGGGTTAATTTTTACAGTTTTCTCACAACCTTTTATAATTATCATCTACACTGTTTACTAACCAAATCCAATAAATGTCTACTGCAGTTACAGTTAATTGGTAGGAGTTAATAACACAGACTCACTGTTTTCTTTTAATGTCATATCTGCAGGTGGTGGTAGAGCTGCCTCCCTCTAATCCCGCTCTGTTCAGCCTACTGGGAAAAGCCACCCAGCTCCAGAGAGACTTTGTTTCAATCCCTTCCTTGTCTGAGGATTTTCAGACTTTTGTCTTCTGATGCTGAGGAGAATGCTGACAATATATCAGCCACATTATGATGCCTCGGCATCATAAGAGAGAAATCTGGAGTTTAGTTAGGAAGACTGCAAAATCATATTCACCTTTCTCTACAGATGCACACTTTACTGGCTAACATCAAGATATGCTGATGATGTAAGACATACTTGATATATATAGTAGTATTAGCAGACAAAGGTATGAATGTAAAGGAAAAACTATGAGGAAGTGTATTTTTGCAGCCTCTTATGGTAAGAAGCTGTTGTTTAAATTGATCAGGTACCATGTCTTCCATTGGAATGGTTGCACAAATATTTGCTGTTCACTGGCATGAATTTAGTTTGAAGAAAATAACTCTAAATGAGCAGCTTTGTCCTACCTACTTCAGAGGTAGGATTTTTCTTAACTATGTGCTTAAAACCAGCCTAATTTACATTCTCAATTTAGATGCAGGAAATAATTTTTTAAAAAATGAAGACCAGCATGGGTTAAACAGTTATCACCTCTTTGAATTCAAAACTTCCAAACAAAGACAATTCACATATAGCCAGATTCATGGTGCTGAAAGTACCAAAACATTCTTCCATATATCAGTTTTGCAAGAAACAGTGTAACAATTATGCTATGATTGCTAGATAACTTAACATTTATGTGTATGTAATTATATTGTAATTTTTAGCTACAGATGCCTATACAGAATCTAGAGTGATATTATGTGCAATTTGATAATTTATTCTACAATTACGTCATAGATTTATATAGCCAGTGAAGTGCCAGCATAGAAAATACCAAATAATATAGATGTTTGAAAAAAAACCAACAACTACAAAATGATATAAAAATGGCCTTTGAAAACTTAAGTTCAACTTTTTCTTTACCTTTGCAGACTGTTTTTTCTCAAAGTGTTCTCTTTACCTTTGCAAACTGCTTTTTGAAAGTGTTGAAATATAAGTGGAAAGAACAGTAAAGTAACAAGGGAGTCCATATAAAGAAACAACAAAATATACACATATTTACTTGGCAATACAGAAAGGAGAACATGAGAACTGAATAGAGCGAGCTGTATTAGGCTATGTAATTTTTCCCCAGTGAGCACATAGTGCATTTAAAATTAAATTTATCTAAGGAAGTAGAAACTTTTCTGTGGGCAACAATTTTAAGTGTTATATGGAAGAACCAGACAAATGAATAGATTTTTTTCCATCTCCAAATTAAGTAGATTAATTTTATCCCTCATATAGCCCTGTATCAGAGAGCACATTAGGACTGTGATTTTGTGAACATCGGTTTGTGAAGTTCAAATTCTTGTTTACATTTGGTAAAATTATATCCTCCTGGGAAAAAAAAAAAGCCATCCAAGAAATAATTTTGCAATGTTACATACATAATTAGGAGGGGCAGTAATAGCAATATTAGCAGTTCTTTCCTTTCTTTTGAGAAGAAATGTGAGGGGGTCAGTACACAAACTCTACAGTGATCACCAGCTTAACTAACTAATTATCCTCTGCAGGGAAGTGGAAATTCTCTACTGTTGTATTTTCTCTGTGGTTTCTTGCATTTCCTCTAGCTTGTCTGGTTTGCACCCCAACCAAGCTGTCTACAAAACCTAGGGGACTGACCATAGGAAAAACAGTCTTACTGCCTGGACTTAATTTCCTGCTAAGGGTAGCAAAGAATGAGGCTTCACTCTGCTTTGCTTTTGTACACAGTTTTCACATGCTGTTCTGCCTTCTTCCCTCCTGCTGCTGGCATCCTCCTTACTGGGGTTTTCAGGGATCTTTTTTCCTCAAGGAAAGTAGAGAGGAAAAAGACTCCCTCTTCTCAATGTGGCAAAAAGAGACAAAATTCTTGTAAGTTAACCTCCAAAAAGGAAACAATTCCTACCTACTTGACTCTTCAACTCATGCTAATATCAGAGGTTCTGAAGCTTGAAGTATTACATTCAGTGTAAACTGGGACTTTTCCTTCAGGGAAAGTCACAGTTGATTGAAAACAACAGCACAATTTAAAATGCCAAAGTAAAGGCCTTTTGCTTTCATTTTCAAATACACTTTTGAAGAAAGTGAATTTGATTTAGAAAAAAGGTTTTTTTGAACATTGCAGTTTATATGTTTGCAGTCAGTTAACTTTGCATGGACGAAATGCATTGCAATGTTTTCCTTCAGATTTCTAAATTCAGTTTGAATGTTAAAAAAATAACATGTGCTCTAAACTTAGAAATGTCTAATATGAAGTAGTTTCAAATAAAAGTACAAAAACACCAGGGATAAACTAGACTCATTTCTAACTCTGACAGCTGAAAAACAAAGTACAGCCAATGTAAAATATTTTCAAGAAGTAAGTAAAAGAAAACAGACCTCTGAGCTGGTTAAAACTAGGGAGCTACAATTCCCTAGCTCAGCTCTCAATTTCAGACGTTTCTATATATTTTCTTTTCATCAATGCCCATGTTCTTCAAGTTCAGTCTGATTTGTGGGAAGTTTCCATCAGCAGGTACTGTGTGTAATGGATGAGATGGTGAGCAGTGTTGTCACTTCAAAAAATGATGGATTAAGGGACAAAGGGTAGGGATCTGGAAGATATTAAATAGATCAGTAGACAAGTTCTTCTCTCCTTAAACAGCAGTATTTATACTGAAAACAAAGGGAGTTTTATGACAATGGGGCTGAGGTTAGATAGTCTGGCCAAAGCCATACTCTAAATGCATCCTTTTAAGTCTCTTCGTTAGCTGGAGGAAGTTCAGAGTTTTTTCTCTACTGTTTCCTTCTATCAGCAAATATGGAACAATGACCCTTGATTTAAATAGATAGTAGGTCTTGATTTAAAGAGATGACAATCTGCTACAAGGCAAAATTTTGAAGTATATTTAGACAATACCAGCCAATAAAATTCTCCCCAGGGACAAGATAGAAGTTGGAAGCAGCAGTTGGACCTAAGATACTGTAAAGAGATAGCTGTTTATTTTCTCCTAGAAATCAATCTATGATTGGATTAGTGTCACAGTCATGCAGAGAGACAGACTATTATTCTGTCATTCTTATTAATGAGCAGCATTCTTTATATTTTAATATCTTGCTCTAATTATTTTAAGAAAATTAAGACCATGTGTTGGCCAGTCAGATTACTTACCTTATCTCTCATTAGCCTCTGCATTTCAGAAGATAAGGACAGAATAATGTGGTTACAGTGGTTATTTCTGAGTTGGAGGGAGAGTGTAATCAAAAAGTAAGCATGTAATCTTCATAGCTAGAAAAGTTAAGCTGGGTAAAATCACCCTTTTTTTTCCATGCTCAGAGGCTCAGTCTGGCTTTAAAACTGATTGTATTAAGACTGAAATAGTTCACTAGTCTGTGTTACTGTCTTGTCCTCAAAAAGCTGCACGTGGCTGCCTTTTGCTGCCTCTGTTGGTTCTAATTCACAATCTCACAAGAGCTGTGTAGGCTGGTGAGGTCCAGGAGCCAAAAATATTCAGTATCAGACCAAAAGGTAAAGGTGCTTTTTCTGAGCAAAAAGACATTGGATTTCAAGCTAGAGAGAAATTCTACTGTATATGGGAGGAAGATCTGCACTGCTACTTTGGAAAATCCCTACTGGCGGTTCAGTCCTCAATTTCCAGGAAATCAGAACTCCACTTTAAGGCTTTAAAGTGAGCCTTTCACATTAGGGGTTGCTGGTATTTCTTCTTATCTCCCCAAATTGAGATTTGGCTCTGATAAATATTTCAGTGAAATAGATAAAAGATAGCATTTTCATGCCATACAAATGTAGGCAGAGCTGGCTAAAGGTATAGGCAAAGCAGGGAGCTGCCCAGGGCAGGCAGCCTTCTGGGGCTGGCAGTATAGCCACAGCCCATTTCTTGGCCATTTCTGATGGACCTCTGGAAATCATGCCTATAGTAGATGCTGCCATTTGAAGAGGGTTTGTGCTGTTTGGAATAGCTGTGTGGCTGACAGGGAAGGGAGAGATATCCCAGAAGTAATATGTTTTGCTTCTGCTTCTCCCTTTGTGCCTCTATGGCACAAGAACAGTATGCCAGCCCTTGTAGGGGTCTTCCTTCTGCCTCTTCTCTTCCTACTGTGGGCTCAGGCCCAGTCCTTCGTCCTTGAAGTAACAAGACTGAGGAGCTCTCAGGAGTCTCTGAGCTCAGGTTTGAAAATAATGTGAATACAAAGAGTAACCCTCTAGGGATAAAACCTAAGATTTCTTCTTGTCTGTAGAGATAGCTCAACAGCTCAAAAAGGCTATTCAGACACAGCAAGGACAACAGTTATTTTTGAAATATCATATTTTTATGTGGAAATCAGAGAAGACTCCAAACTGCAATAAGGGACCCAGGCCTTTATGTGAAATTTTCTGAACTTCTGTACTGTTTGGTGGCTGAATTTTGATATAGTTCACAATCAGCAGAGAGAGTGGTGAGCCATGACATTTGGACATAAAGACGTAGACTGGATACAGACCAATCCAAAATGCAGAACATTTGATTAGAAAAGAAATTCCCACAAGACAATTGAAAATCATATTTGCTTAAGATTTTTATACTGGCTTGAACTGATTGTGGCTATGTAGCTGCCCAGAGCTTGCTGCCAAAATGGTTTAGTTTCAGACTGGAAGGGAACATTTCTGGGTAAAAAGCAATTTTATTACATACTGTTGAACTGTTATAGCCAGACTGAATGTTGATTAATTGTCCAAAATATTTTTTTTCTGTCCCTCCAATAAAACTATTTTTTCGGCACATTACAGTTGGCAGAGAGATGGAGGATCAGCCTGCTGGATGGAGTGACCATAGACGTTGACAGGTTCACATTTCTTCACTGGCATGACAAAATCAATATGCTATTTCCCGTTCTTAAATATGACCCAGAAAAGGCAATGTATTATCAAGAATCTTCCAGATGCAGAGAAAAGTAAATAAAACAACCCTACCGTATTTCACTATCCATAACATCTACAGGCATTTCAGGGAGTATCTGCACAGCACCAGCGCACTGCCACGCAGAGAGATGGCTCTGCTACCTCTGAATAACACTGTCAAGTACTGGCAACAGTGTAATGTGATCCTGCAGCTTGGCTAATTAACTGTGCGGAGAGGCTGGGGATGTTTGCAGCAGTATACTGTCACACTATTGTCTGTCTGCTGCCTAGGGTACCCAAGCTAGCTCATTCAGACACCCTTTAAAACCTCCACGCCCATCGAAGATAGTAAATATTACCACTGCTAATTACTTATGCTTGGGTGAAGCTCCCTGTAAACGTCTGTGAAGCTACATCATTATCCTCCTTCAAATCCCTCATTAAAGCTCTCCTTTGCCATGATGCCTAGGAAAAACTTGTCAACAGTTAATCTCTGGGTGTGTTGAGATAACTGCTTGTCATGCTGGCTCGGGCGTCCCACTGGCTCCTTGCACTTCCCCTCTGCCTCTGCATCCCTCTCTTGGCTTGTGTTAGGACTCAAGGTCTGTGGGACTGAAGACCACCTCTTGGTTTGATGTCCACTGCTTGGTTCACTGAATTAAACCCCCACAGGAAAATACTTTTCTGAGTTTGCTGAAAAATTGGAGATATATAGGAGAGTGCCAGAAGAATGGTTCACAAATTAGAGAGGATGCCTTAGAGAATTGACTCTGCTTAGTTAACCAAGAAAATGACTGAGAGGCAACATAACTAGTGTAAATAAGGTCCCCTCAGGGGAAGAATATACAAAGGGCTCTTTAATCTAGTAGAGAAAGACAGAAACAAGAAAAGATGGCTAGCAGTTAAAAAACAAATTCATATTAGGAATAAGCTACTCATTTTTAACAGTCGGGGTGGTTAACCAGTGGAACAAAGTGGTGAAGAGATGAAGAGCTGCTTTATTTTGGTATCAGGAGAGGAATGCTGCTCAGAATTGTCTGCATTACCCAACACAGGGTCTATCTGCAGTTTTGCTTACCTGTTTAAAATTGCGGGGTTTGCTTTCTTTCCGATTGCAGGTGAAATATTTGCTGCATAGTATGACCAACATATCTGCAATGAGGAGAGAGTAAGGTAAGAAAAATAGCTTATTAGTTTCCAAGGGGAAAACACACAAGTCTGTATACCCAATGTTGCTCTAAATTATTTATAGCATCTATTAGTAGAGCAGAGGAAGCTTTGTAAAGTGCAAATAAGCCAATTGATATGATTTTTATATGTGAAAGAAAATACCTAGAAGAGTAGTCAAATTCTAAATTTAAACAGTTTATAGTCAGGTTAGTAGAATAGTTTGCACCAACCTCCCTAAGCAGATTCTTTTATCTTTATGTTTAAACAAACTTGGAGTAAAAATCTTTCAGAAGCTCTGTTTGCCCATTGCTCATGTTGCTTCTAGACAGTGCCAGTTTATTGCTTTAAATAGTCAATACCACAGATATTTAAAAAGCCCAATTTATGTGCAGAGGACATCTTACCATGTTCTTCACGCAGTTAGCCCTGGATTGTGTGAAAGCTTGGATCGCATCACTGAACTATTTAATAAAGCAGTGACCTTACCAGTGGTGTACCTTTACACTAAAAGTTCAGAATTACAGGATCTACAAAGGCAATAAGAAAACGGTTACTCCAGCTTACACTTGAGTTCTCCAGGGACTTCTGTGTGCAGCAGTGATATTGCAGATGGGTAGTTCCCACATTTCTTCTTTGGAGCTTCTGATAAAGCTAAGGCTGAAAAACAGTGCTTCAAGTGAAGAAAATATTTGTGAAATTTATTTGGTTTTATTGAAGAGTCAACACATCCCTTACATTCTTGAAAGAAGTTTGTTCAGATACAAGCAAATTGTAGCAAAAAAACCACCAAACCCAACAATGTATATTTAAGCCACGTGCTCAGCGAAAAACTCTGGTGTAATACTATATTTCAGTGATTCTGAATACCTTTTCTCACCCATCCTTTACTGTGAAGGAAGAAAGAAGACATGTCCAGGTCAACAGTACTCAAATTTTTTTTGTGGATGAGTGATGCTTTCTCAATGAACCACAGACATGAACAAGAATTTAAGAACAAAGCTGTGAGACGGAGACTAACAGGAATAAAGGACTGACAAAATTCAGTCAGTCCTGACATTAGTTACTTGACTAAAAATGTCAAGTCCATTTTCTCTGAGTTATATCAGGCTTGAATTTCACTTAACTAGGCAGAGGTCTCCTCACCTGTTTCCAATCAGACTAATGTATAGTAATTGCTACTGTTATTTTGCTTATCCACTAAAAATATATATAGCTTGAATCAGGCTCTAGTAGAACTGTAGATAAATGATAAAAATACTGGGCACATATAGGCAAATTAATTGTAGAAAAGTAATGGATTATAGATTATAAAATAAAATGGGACTCTCAGCATGTAAAGTTTTTTTTTTAATGCTTAATTTATTACTTCTTGCTGTTCAAGCAGAAGGGATAGTAATTTCCCTATAAACATGCCGATCAATATTTAGATAAAGCACCGAATACAGTTTTATCAAACTTTATAGGGCTATAAAATGGGTTTGAATAAAAAGTTGAGAAATGAAAATAGTAAACAAGAACTGTCACAATAATTACTTACAGGCTGAAGACTGCTTCCTTCCATACTCCCCAAACTAATAAAAGACACTTTTGCACGGAATACAGAGTAGGGTTCATATTGATTCATTTACTGCTGTTTTCATTTGTCATTACAGTTAAGGCTTTTGGATAAGCCAGCCCTGCTTTAAATAACATGAAATGGTGGTAGGCCCCAAAAGATTGATTTCCTGGAAGTGGTTTACCTAAGCCTTTTCCTGATTGTTCTGCCCACAGATCTGCCTGTGGCCCTTCTTGCCTAGGGCTCTTGTAGATGAGTTGAGAACTACCCAATACCTGGGTCCCTTCAAACAAATTCTGCTTACAGTGCTTTCACCAGAAAGGAGGGAGTCTGGGAAGAAGCAAAGAAAGTAGAGGCACCCTGTAACAAGTGAAATAATAATTATTTTCTGGATCCTGCCAAACCGACGCAGATTTAAGGCAATCTGTTGCTCTGGAAAATCAAAGCTCCTGGTTTTCTGCAGGGGCTGGAATTGACTACAAAAGACATGCCAATAAGTAAATAGCGCACGCTTTTCCTTTCCACATTTTACTGCTATGGACTTTACCACCTGAAAACAATTTTTGCACCTCCTTCAAGGAGTTCTGCCTTTGTACTAAATATAATCCAAATATTTAAAGTTATAGAAGACATCCCAAAGCTTGTCTAGTGCTGGCCGCCACTTTAGGGACTTTACTTTCTTATCATGCAAATGCCTGTGTGATTAAATTATCTCCCCTTATGTTGACAGCTTTGTTCTTGTTCTCTGACAAAATTTTTCTTCCTCCAAAAGATTCTTGTCAGAAACTTTGCTCCTTCCAAGTGATTTTCCTATAAAAGGAGGGAATAATATTTGGCACAGCTGACTTCAAGGAACTTTATTTGATATTTAGAAAGGGATTCAGAGAATGATCGTTAACCTTTGGAAGTTTTAAACCTTTGACATTTGAAAAGTCATATTGTACTGGCCTAAGAAGCAAACCAAATCTTAAGGACAGATAGGTAACGCAAGGCAAATCACAGGGTCAGAGTAAGACTGATAAAGGAGAAAGCATTGGCTTAAAAGCAGGCTATATGGTGTTGATAAAGCAATTGCTGAATTATCAATTCGTCTCTAGCTATTACTTTAAAATCGAATCTTTTAAGTAAGATGGGGTCAAATTCTAATCCTTTCTCTTCCAAATTTGAGCAATTCCCGTTCAAATCACCTCTCCCCATATCTGGCAGAATTTGGCACTTTCTTTTCAAGTGAAGCTGGGAATCCTACTTCACTGAAGGCAGGGATTCCTATTTAGAAAATAGGAATCTTTATCTTCCTTTTAACCAGTAATAGCTGTAGGTAGCTCTCCCTGATGTACCAGAGAACAGCATGAAATCCATTACCTGTGTTAATATTGTTGTTTTTAAGCCTACCAGCATTTCAGCAGCAAAGTCTAAACCATCCAGGCTTAGGAGGTATTTTTGTTAAATTTATTCTATGCAAAAATATAAACATTTCATTGTAATCCAGGAATATTGCCCTCTCTTTTAAATACCATATATATATACACACATACATATGTATGTATAAAATGAGCATAAATTGAAATACATTGTGGTGGATTGACCCTGGCTGGACGCCAGGTGCCCACCAAAGCTGCTCTATCACTCCCCTCTTCAGCTGAACAGGGGAGAGAAAATGTAACGAAAGGCTCGTGGGTCGAGAAGGGGGAGATCACTCACCAATTACCGTCATGGGCAAAACAGGCTCAACATAGGGAAATTAGCTTAATTTATTACCAATCAAAAGTTAGAGTAGGGCAATGAGAAATAAAACCAAATCTCAAAACACCTTCTCCCCACCCCTCCCTTCTTCCCGGGCTCAACTTCACTCCCGAATTCTCCACCTCCTCCCCCCGAGTGGCACAGGGGGACGGA
>NW_009192292.1:3733-9575 GCF_000690835.1 Fulmarus glacialis | reverse complement strand
AGGGGGACAGCCTGCCTCACCATGGTCTTCACCACGGGCTGCAGGGGAATCTCTGCTCTGGCACCTGGAGCACCTCCTCCCCCTCCTTCTTCACTGACCTCGTTGTCTGCAGGGCTGTTTCTCTCACATATTCTCACTCCTCTCTCTCCTGCTGCTGGTGTTGTGCCCTTTTTTTGCCCCCCTTCTTAAACATGTTATCACAGAGGCACTACCACCGTCGCTGATGGGCTCGGCCTTGGCCAGCGTTGGGTCTGTCTTGGAGCCGGCTGGCATTGGCTCTATCAGACATAGGGGAAGCTTCTAGCAGCTTCTCACAGAAGCCACCCCTGTAGCTCCCCCGCTACCAAAACCTTGCCACGCAAACCCAATATGTACATGCACATACACAATTTTTTTTTCTGTTTCACAGCTTATCTTTCATCATTGAAGTAATTTCAAAACTCTGCTAGTCTTGACTCAAGTTTGTCTTCACTTCTTTGGGTATCATCATCTGTTTCATTTGTGTTCTTCATCAGTTGTCATTTTATATAGATAAATATTCAATTTAAATGACTGACATCTATCTATGTCCTCACTGTAGTGCTTGACTGGCACAGATTGCACCACTGATAATATCCGCACATAGAATATTAAGTATGAGGAAACAAAGGAAACAGAAAGTACATGTATCGGAGAAAATATACACGCAAAATGATAGCACCATAAAGTGAGTTAAAAAGGAATCATAACTTCACAACAAATGCAAAACTAATAGAGGCCATTTTAAAATGGGCATGGGAGTGAAAAACAAATAAACAAACAAGCCACATAAAGTATCAGCCTGTCTGCAGAAGGAATTCAAGCACTGCAGGAAGGCAGGGTATTTTGAAAAGAAATTACAGAGTCAAATTATAGAATTGTGCCAGCATTTCTTGGTAAGAGGCAAGACAAACAAGGACTCTTTGTTGTGCATGATTTCAAACATGCACACATCTGGTTCTGGGACTGCAGTCAGAAATATGTTGCCGTGATCACCTGTGAAGCTGTATTTGTTGTGGGAATCCTCACCTCATTATTCCAGTATGCAGGTGAGTGTGGATTTAAAGGAGAGGAGAGAAAATAAAACCAATCTTTCCTTTCAGGGTGATATCTGTACCTGTTTCTAGCTGAAAACTAGTCCTGCTGTGTCACAATTCTGCACGGAGGCATTGCTGAATTTCATCATTGCTGAGGCTGAGGTGCTACGCAAACACTAAATTAAAGAAAAAATAACGAGAAAAAAATAAGTCAAAGAAATTATGTTGTAGCATGCTCATCACATAAACAACTGAAGAAATGTGGAATGCTTAAAGTGAAACATACCAAATGTTACAAATGCTTGAGCACTGCCAGTGTGCTCCATAACCAGTATCAGAAATAATATCGGCAAGAGTGATTGAGAACACTGCTCTTCCCGGTCCTTAGGTGCTACAAAAATCACCTAAGAAAGCCCTCCTCTTACCAAAAAAGGGCTTTGGTAATTTTCTTCTTCCTGTATCTGAGACTCATACAGCACTTACACTACAGATTTTTCCATTTACAGTATCTGCAGCAAAAGGACAGCTAAATCAACAAACTGATTTTCACAGCTATTGTTCCTTCTTATTTCATTTACGTGGTGGTTTTCACACTTGTAATTTCAAGAACTACAAGACGAAAGAAATTGCAGTTATACTATGAACGTTTGAGCCGGACATTAGTAAGTGGTAGTATTATGTTCATACATCTTTGACATCTCTCAGTGTTACTGCAATCACAGAGACAAATGCAGGCTTTTCCTGCAGTAATAAGCCAATCATGGCTCTTTGACTTAATAATAAAAACACCATGCAATGGGAAAATTGCTAACATTTTCCATAAAAATGAATGGAAATGAGAGAATCTGATGCCATCTATCACTGGCTTTTTAGAATGAATAGCTCTATTCAATGTATTTTTAATGTGGTTCTACTAAATGTAAAACATCCAAACATTTCTTTATAATTTTTATCTTTACATTGCTTGAT
Organism: Fulmarus glacialis; assembly: GCF_000690835.1. Lineage (NCBI taxonomy): Eukaryota > Metazoa > Chordata > Aves > Procellariiformes > Procellariidae > Fulmarus > Fulmarus glacialis. The sequence goes on along the minus strand of NW_009192292.1, from coordinate 7,551 downwards.
ATATATTAGCGATGCAGTGTGTGGTTTGCTGGAAATTCAGCTTCTGCGAAACAAACCCCTCTGGAGCTCAGCTCATAAGGTTCACTGTAATGGTGTTGATTCATGCCATTCCTCCTGTTAATGATATTGTACATAGCAAGGCTTTGAAATCACTGAATGACATTCCTAGGTGGGAAATCATGCCACCAGTCCAGTGGGGAATTTGCAGTACACCGTGCTCGGGAACCAAAGCAGTTGCTGAAACCATATGGTAATGTTCAGAACTAGAGCACAGTACAGTTTTGTTCAGAGCGCAGACACAATGTGGTAGCATTTCTGAGACGAGGCTTAAAGGTAGAGCTGGGGAAATGATGGGGTTTCTTAGTTGTTTTTGTTTGTTTGTTTGTTTGTTTGTTTTGGTTTTTGTTGTTTCTGGGGGTGAACTAGAAATCCTGTTCTTTCTCTTTGGTTTCAGTTCAGGTTGAACCATTAAATTTAATTTAATTTAATTCCTTTTTCTTTGAGGGAGGATCTAGCAAAAGAAAAAACTGGACAAAATTACTTGGCAGGGGGGAGGATAAAATTGAATACATTTGGGGTTTTTTTTGGCAAATACTTCAGTTCAGAAAAAAATCTAAGCAGCACCATTCACAAACTGGAAGACGACCATTGAATGCATATTTGTCTCTGAGACAAACCCTCCGGAGAAGAGTTTGGATATGCTCCCAAAAGAGCATTTCTATTTTTATCCAAACATCACAGCCTCGAAAGAATATTAGAAAAAGGAGCGAAAGACTACAAATCTGTTCCAGATTAATTCCAGATATTGACACCAGGGCTAGAAGTATAAACCAAAAGCTATTCTTCTGACGTCAGTAAAATTTATTTAGGGTCAAGGCTCTGGATCGAGAACTTCATTTAACCCTAAAAGCTGCTGTAGTAATTTGAATATTTTACCTGGACTTTACTTTCACTGTTCCAATTCCACGGCTGTCGCTGAGGATTCCTGCCTGATAACAATGCCAGGAGATCGAACTCGCCCATGTTTGGGCGCCTCTTTAAGATCTTTGGTGAAGCTTCAGATCTCGCTAGCAAGATGTGAAACATTTTGACAGAAAAGTTTGTCTTCAGGTTAAGAGAACTGAAAGCCTTATATCTCTTTTCCCCATCTTTCTGTAGCTCTTTTTCTCCCTGTCTTTGTCTCCCTCAAAGCTTCCAAATTTCTGTGTTTCCTAATCTATGGCTCCCCTTCTTCCTAGCTCTTCCATAGCTTTCTTTCATGCTTGCCTTTTCATTACTTCCACATCACTACATTTTTGCACAGAAGGAAGTACAAAACCCATCCTCTCATTTTTTTTCAGGCTGTTTCTTACCTTTCAGGTGTTGGCTGCTGTTAAGCAGCCTGAAACCAAGAGAGAGGCAGGGTGTCTGGGCACCTTTGCTGCAGCCGAGGGGAAGAGCCAACGCGGGTGCAGAAAGGAGCATGGCACAGCCAGGAGATGGCCATCCGTTGCTGCGATGGTCCTGGGGGAGTGCCTGGGAAAAGGGACTTGTTTTTCTCAGTTCTGTAAGACCTCATAGCTAAACCTCAAGTCTTTTCCCCTGGTAATTGGGATATGAGCTCATCGCACAAATGACATTGATTTTTTTTTTACTGGTTAGGATTAAGAGGAAATTTAAAAATATGATCTCACAGAGACCCTTGTGAATCAAGAAAGATTCAATTAGAAGCAGCAAAGCTCCATAGTGTGGATGCAACGTGGGCAGGAAGGCAATCTGGCACAACTGAGACACCATAAGATGGATTCATCCCCAGCAGGAGGGGAATCAGGCCAGTAGATCAGAAGTCCACTCTCCAGGTGGATCAGCCCAGGTATGTCAAGAATACACTCAGGCAATTCTGGTCTAAAACTCTTCCACACTTTCCTGGTTCATACCAGTTAAAGCAATGTATAAATGCACAGAGAGCATCTGCCTCACTGTCTCAAACCATAGAATCGATGTAATGAACAGATAGCTTTTTAATTTCACATTTACCTGGATGAAAAAGGCAATAAAATGGTGAAAAGGAAGAGCAGACTTTAATCTTATTTCCTCATTTCTGAGTTGACATCAGGAAAAGAAAGAAACAGAATGATCTCTGTAATCCAACTGCAGAAAGTATCATCAAGACTGCAAATTTTAGTGACAGACAAGAGGGCGTTGAAAGGAAAAAAGTTTAACTACCAGGATGATAAATGCCTTTTAAAATACACCTTTAAAAAGGTAAGAAAAATAGACAGAGAAAATGTAAAAGAAAAGCTGTGGGTGTGGAAATATTTCTTTTAAAATTCATTTAATAAAAACATTCCTTGTAGCTGGCTTGTTACACTTAGTTCCACTCTCCTTTCTATTTGCAAAACTCAAACTCGGCAGAAAGCTAAAGGGGAGAGTAGCATTTATAAATTAGTGTATGTCTCCAAATGATTAATGTAGCAGTCATGTTCTTTCTCATCAGTTCAAGACCACTTGCACATCTATAGAAATCGGGCATGAGGTGTGCTGAAGCATATTAAAACCACTTTTTCTACTTTTGTACTGAATAATCGTTCCTGCTCTTACTTTTGTACCACCTAAATGAGAAAGAAGGCAATTTAGCCACTATCACATACAGCCTGAGGCAAATATGTCATATAAACTTCACTCAGAAGGATATTTTAAGATTTTTTTTTATTTTCTTTTAATACAGTTTAAAGACAGCACTTAGGAAAATGCATTGTTTTCTACATTTTTTGCCTGACTACCCTTGACTATTCTCTAACTGTCCAGGATAAATAGTACATTATTTATCCAAGAATCAAGGAGCTGGAGATGGAAAATTCCAGTTAGTTCATATAGTATCTCTCTCTCTAAAAGAAGGATTATTTCTTACAGCATAGATTATAACCTGGCTTTGAGATGTTGTGCAAAGGTAGAGTCAACTGTCTTGCCTCTTTCGGTTCATCCTACCAGCCAAGATCTCAACTTCTCTGCAGTATTTCTCACTAGAGGAATACCATTGACTGCCTAGCAGCTTCAACCAGCTTCTGTTCAATTAGGTTATGTTCCCTTTGACATATAAACAGCTAGGAATGGTTTATTTTGCAAAAAAAGTGGGGCTGGTATTATTGCCTGTAGCTCTTTGCTTTCACCCATGCTGCCAGAGTCCAGCTCTGCCCAAGGTAAAAGACAGTCAGTAAAGGTGGGATTTAATGAATCTAAGTAGTTTTGCTTGACCTACATAATGGATCACTCCAATGACCTTTCCTAGTGCCTGGGCAGAGGGACAGCAGTCTCCCAGAATCACACAACAGCTGAGGCTAGAGATCATCCAGTCCGATGCCCTGCTCAAAGCAGGATCAGCTAGAGCATGTTGCTCAGGACTGTTTCCAGCCTGTGTTGGAATATCTCCAAGGATGGAGACTTCACAACCTTTCTAGAAAACCTGTTCAAGTGCTTAACCACGCTCAGAGTGAAAAAATTCCTGCTAATCTCTAAATGAAATTTCCTGTGTTTCAGTTTGTGCCCATTGCCTCTAGTCCTGTCACTGGGCACCGCTGAAAAAAGCGTGGCTCCATCTTCTTTACTCCCTGCCCCCCTGTCGTGGTTTAACCCCAGCTGGCAACTGAACACCACACAGCCGCTCGCTCACTCCCCCCCAGTGGGATGAGGGAGAGAATCAGAAAGGTACAAGTGAGAAAACTCGTGGGTTGAGATAAAGACAGTTTAACAGGAAAAGCAAAAGCCGTGCGCGCAAGCAAAGCAAAACAAGGAATTCATTCACTCCTTCCCATCGGCAGGCAGGGGGTCCGCCATATCTC
>NW_009192292.1:0-3579 GCF_000690835.1 Fulmarus glacialis | reverse complement strand
GGCCACACTCCCTCCCAGCCCCCTGCGCACGGGAAGATGAAAAGTCCTTGACTAGCGTAAACATTACTTAGCAACAACTAAAACATCAGTGTGTTATCAACATTGTTCTCATACTACATCCAAAACACAGCACTATACCAGTTAATAGGAAGAAAATCAACTCCATCCCAGCCAAAACCAGGACACCCCCTCAGGCATATGTCCCTTGTCACAGGTCCCCAGCTCCATTTAGCAGCAATCCCATGTTTCCCCTCATCTTCCTTTTGCTGCTGATAGACCTGTAGAAGCCCTTCGTGTAGCCCCTCATGTCCCTTGCCAGATTCAACTCCAGACTTTTCAACTCCAGTTTAACCAAATGTAGTTTGCCTAGTGGGATAACAGGCTGTGAAGATTCTGGGTAAACATGAAATGACCACTGTCCTTAAAACTCAGTATGCTTCCCAAAGAGAAAATAACACCAGCAATGGTTTTAACTATCATGTATTCTAGGCAGGAGGCTTGGTTGAGATTTAATTAAAATTGGGACTTTTGTCCTCATAGTGCTATCAGAAAAAGATCTATATCGTGTGTTGCCCAAGTTGAGGTTCATCAAAGAAGTGTGTATAAAATAAGATAGACCAGAAGATAAAATGTAGAAGAGATGAAAGGAATGAATGTCCTATAGAGGTTTCTTTTTCAGCATTTCTCCCCCCCAAAAAAAAAAAAAAAAAAAAAGACAAAAGGAAAATGCTTTCTGCAGTGAGGATATTTAAGGGTTGTGTTGCTACATTAAAAGGAGTGCTAGTTCCAGAACAACTCTCTCTTTTAAGTGTAAAGAATGTTAAATAGGAAATAGTTCTTAGCTAAGAATGATATTTCTTTTTTCATTAATTTACTTCTGTTAATAATTCCTTTAAAAGCAGCAATGAGCTATATTAATTCACTGTAATTTTCCTTTTTACATAACTGCTATTTTTAGGAAGGATATTTTGGGAAGAATTTTTGCCTCAGTACCTTGAGAAAAAAAGATAATTTCAACAAAATAAGAGGATAAATGTATGTGCAGATAGAAGATGCATTATAGTACATCTATACTCTCTCTCTTTCTGTATGTATATGCACTGTATATTGCCTCACTGGATCTCCCAGTTCAAAACTAGAATTTCAATTTTAATTCTGCTTGCAGTTCTATGTAAAAGTGATTTTTAAATTTTTGTGTATGTTTATATTTTACCTGCTGGAGATGGATAATTTGGGTAAGTTTGACAGTGATCACCAAAGCCAAATCAATGATTTACGGCTGTTTACACCAGCAGAAATTTTGGCCCTCACACTGCAAAATCTTTAATGAAGTGGAAAGGCTGACCCTCAGCAATTCTTAGTTCTGACTGATTACTTTCGTAGCTATATCTGAACAGCGTGTGACAAAAGGGGATTTCTGGTAAACCTGCATAGACAGTGTTTTTGGATTTCTGTCTTTGGTGTTTCCATAATAATATGGCTGGGCGAGAATAATTTCAAATTAGTTCTTATAGTAACTAATAAGATTAATCGAAACATTTTTTGACACAAAAGATTCAAGCATAAAACTCACCTCATTAAAAATATAGCTCCACAGTGATGACAGGTAGAGTGAATGGGTCTGAATAGAATTGCTTTAATACTACAAAGCAGTGTTTGTGAGCCCATCAGTCACTTCAATTTTCATGTTCCATTGTTATTCACTTTTTCTGAACATTTAGATGGGTAGGTTTTTGTGTTTGCTTGAATATTTCTGGGATGTCTGACTTTTTTTTCAGTACTCCTACTAGCAATGCTAACAAGGGTGACCATACATGCAAAGGATTATTCATTTTTTGCTAGTCATTAGTCTCCTGGCTGAGAGATGCCAATTATTGTGGCTGTCAGTAACTAAGACCATATAATATGAGTCAGGGACTAATCAGGCATTGTGAACAAGGAGTAAACAAAATGAAGAACCCATAAGCTGTCTATCCATAGGTTAAATACCTCTGTCCAACCCTGTTATCCCCAGTTTTTCTCCTTTGTTTAAGCTTGTTTCTTTGCCTGTCTGTAGAATCTTTACAAATCAAAAAACATTAATATTACTTTGCAAATATGCCCAAATGGAAGAGATCTTTTTGCAAACAAATAATATTTGCATGGTAATTTTACTGTCTTTTTCATATATATGGGGTTTTAACTTTTTATACAACCATAATAATTAACTTAGGCTTGGAGAGTCATGCACAAGTTAGTAAATGGTTATGAGAGAAACAGCCTATGGATAGGGAGCATGAAAAATTGAAGAAGAGACGAGGAATTACATTCTATTATTTCTCTTATTCCTTGGGAGCATGAGTTGCAGCTATGCTAATGGTTAGATCAGCAGCATTTAGAGGAGCAAAATGATAATGGATCCACATGGCTGCTATGATAACACTCAGCATACTGAATAATTACAGAGACATTGGTAGCATGTTGAGCTTCCCAGTGAATGTAATTAATACGGTCAGAGCCTCATTTACTCAGTGAAGCACACCAAAGCCTAAATCTGGAACAAGAGCTCTTGTTTCTCCAAGGTTCTACTGTGAAAGTCGTGGTGATTGCAAAGCCACTCCAGAACAGAAGAGCAAAACGAGAGAATAAGAATTATGCTGCAAAATCAGTGTTTAGGCAAAACACTTTCAAAACCCTTGTTCCATGAAAGTGCAGGGCTTAAAGCTTATAATAAAGGCTTATGCTTCCTTTTTCACCTAACAGCCACACTGATTTTTCTTAGTAATAGTTTGCAGCTGCCTTAAGAAGTAGCAGCAGTAAGTGAATCACTGCAACGTTTAAGTTGTGATAAAATACTCCTCAAAGTCAGTAAGTAAATTTGGTTTCTTTTTTTTTTTTAATGTGATGTCAAAGGTACGTTTCCTTCTATTTGTGTTTTGTGCCAGGATCTGCTTACAGTCGGGGCCAAATTCAGTCCTGGCGAAGAATGAACTCATCTGAAGTCTAAATTTTTCAGCCCATCAGTTTACGGAAAAAGAACTCCATGTCTCTGGGTCTGGTTTCTTCCCTGATCTCTGGGGTTTTCCTTTCTTCTCCCAGTCCATGCCCGGTAGCTCCCTGTCGGCACAGCTGGCTGCCTCCCCCTGGCACCCGCTGTCTGCAGCCAGCCTGTCCTGCAGTCCCGGAGCAGCTCTCCTCTCTGAGGAACCTTCTGCCAACGGTCGTTCTTTATTAAACAGGCACCAATTACGATTAGATTAAATAATGGAAAATGGAGATAAAATCAAAGTAACTAAATGTAAGCAAAATAAATCATAACCAACATCTAGGCAGCCTAGCTAGTTAGACTAAACCTCATAATTGCAAGATATTGATTGAGTAGGACTAAAAATCTTCTATCTCCTTGATGTTTATGTGGCTATTTTCAACAGTCATTTGAGTTTGGCAGCTCAAAAGTCCTTTTAACAGAGCGGAGTAAGGTGTTTCTTTTTCTCTGATGGTTATTTCTTCCCACTTTTTCCCCCCCTTTCAATACTCCTGAGCCAGTATCTTTATTTTCTTGTCTGCTAATGCTCACTTACAGCATCACAGACTTTAGAG
>NW_009192291.1:0-23999 GCF_000690835.1 Fulmarus glacialis | reverse complement strand
CAGCTTTCCAGCCACTCTTCCCCAAGTCCTAGCAGAGCTGCCAGACAAATCTGGGAGGAGATGCAAACAACTTTTCTTCCCTTACAATGTTATATGAAATGTTGGCTTTTGAATGAATAAAGTTGGAACTATTGATCTGTTCTGGGCAACTGACAAGTCAGGATCATCACAGAGCTGTTCAGCTTCCCCCACACGTGCACTTTCTGTCTGCTTAAACGCCTTTTTTTCAGCCTCTTACATGTTGCAATAATGATCAGCTTTGGCAGCCACTAAGTATTCCTGGTGTGTGGTGGTTCCCCATAACAAGTTATGCTCCCAGAAGGACTGTAGAGCTTCAGCCTAAAGACTTTTTTCGTGCAAAAACGTATTCTATATTCCTATCCAATACAAACTAGACTAGGGCTGCTCGGCTGCCGAAGTCTATACATGGCTTGACAGGACTGTTCATGTAATCCTCTTTCGCAAAGGCCTCTTCAATGCAGACTGTGGATTTGGAGATAGTAGCCTGTTACTGCCACTGTTTTCCCTGCAGCCCCTCTGTTGTCACTCTACGTATTGCTCCTCAGGAAACTATGCCTGCATATGGGTTGCTACCACCAGCAAAACTGAGTTTGTGTGGGTCCCTTCCTTATCTATGTATGAGTTGTTGCTGGGGATAACTGTGGCTGCTTATAAGCGGTGTGAATTATCTAAGCAGTAATTGCCCATTCCTGGCAGTTGTCATCCCATCCAGAGGGTGGATGAGGATACAGGCTGTGTTGTGTAACATATGTTTCAGGAAGTCTGATGCTTCAAGGGAGCATCCAGGATTTGCACAGACTGTGTTGTGCTCATGTGAATTTGTGCTGCTAAGATGTGCAGAGCCCAAATGTGCGGATGAAGGGTGACGCTGTTGGGGTCTCACAAGACGCACACAGGGCTGGGGCAGGAGCCATGGTGTCATAGTGTTTGGCAGTGCCATGCCATCACATCTCTTTGAGTGTGGAGCGGAGTTTTGAGAGGCTGGGGGCATAGTCTGTGTTCCTCACAGTCCAGTTTGTTAGGTGGCCATGAACAACAGTTCTTGAGGAAGTGCTGGAAACTGGAGAATCAAGTCATAGTGGGAATACTGGTACTCCCTTATCTGTCCCTTGGAACACCAAGTTCCTTGGTGGTTGGGGGAATTCAGAAACGCCACACATGCTGCACTTGTGCTTTTTCTTGCCCCTTTGGAGAAAGGCAGCAGAGTTGCAAAGCAAGAAACTGATCCTGTCATTGGGAACTGGGAAGGGACAAAGACAAATGCACAGCAGGGGTCCATCATGCACGGCATGTTCAGGCAAGATGGCCCAGAGTGACACTAAACAAGGCACAAGGTCTTACAATCTGGTATGGCTTGGGACTGCAGCAGTACTGTCATGGTGTAGTGAGTCTTCCTCTTTTACTCTACAGTTTATCAGTGTGTGTGCAGAAGGCTGGGTCACATGCAAAGGAAAAGGAGCAGTTACCTTTCTCCGCAACTGAAGGATGCGTAGATTGCCCAGCTATAGATAAACTCAATTTCTAGAGGAGAGGGCAGTGGGAAAGGATGATAACAAACAATGGAGTGAGCATACATGATCAACTCCTGCAGTGTTAAATGACTTCAAAATAAAAGATGCGCGCTTTGAGTTATGTTACTTTGAGTTTTTGAGACTTAATTATGCAGCATACTAGAACTCGAAACTAAAACTGGAGTGGGGGTGTGAAAGCTCAGACATTGTTGTGACAGAGGTGAGGTCCATCTACAGACTATTCAGGCCTCTGAAAGCAGAAAACCAGTTGAAGAGAGTTGAATGGGTTGCTTCAGATAAAATTCTGTAGACAGTCCTTATGTATGTAAAAATAGTGAACATGTTGATATTTTTCTGGAAAAATGAAGAGTTTGTTTCAGAGCTAAGTGTTTAAATTCACAGAAGGGGGGAATCACACTATTGTATACGTCATGAAAAATAGGGGAACAATGTAGATCTGGACTGCTATTCCCAATAGGTTTTTTCTTTTCTGTGTTCCCTAGTACATGCTAAAAATATTTTCAATATCTTAACATCTGCATTGTTATGAAAAATGGCATGTCTTTGTTTTGTTTTCAGCTGTGTCATTCTTGCATTACATTTTGTCCCATGTGCTCTCTTCAGTTGGGATGTGAAGTCATTTTCTTTTGTCAGCTGTAGACCTAATTGCCCTGACTCCAGAACTGCACTGTGCACCACTTGGAAGAAGTTATTTCTTTTGTTCTGCTTCAAAAAACCCCAATCTCTATGTTGGGGAATATGGAGTTACTTGATTGTGAACATGTCTTCTGATGGGCAGAGAGGGGCAAAAAATAGGGTAAAAAATAAAGGAGCTAAGCCCCTTTAAAGGTAGAAAACATAAAGTTGAAGAAAGACTGGGTATGTGAGTGTATTTTGCATACTACTGTGCATTAGTACGTCTAATCTTAAATGCACCAGCATGTCCCATTGATTTCAATTGGAGGATGGGATACAGGGATAAGGTAGACCCTCTCATGCTTATCCCTGGCAGGCTCCTAAGCAGCGTGCAGCAGAGGAAGATGGGTGAGTGAAGGAAGGATGGGTGAGTTCTGATTCGCATGTCAAGTAGAAGCAGCAAAACAGGCAAGAAATAGGGCTGGACTTGCTGTGAACACAGGGAAGGGAAACATTAAGACAGTCTGGTAATGAGGGCAAGATGGCAGTAGGTGAGGAACAGCCAGGGGGAGGTCATTAGCTGTTGGATGCTGCTGCTTTCCAGTACATTGCCTGGGACACAAGATTCCTGGGTTCCTCTTTCTCTCCTAGTCTGGAGCACTGCAAAAGATGATACCCACACACTGGTTTTGGTTTCTTGGTAGACTCAAGCAACAGAGCTGAGTGTTAATGCTCTTACTCTGTCTCTTGAGTGTGCAATTGTCAACAGGTTGTCACAAAAAGGGAATTTGACTGCCTGGTGTGAGTATTTTTTTTCCCTCTAAAGTTGAAGAAAATTTGCACGTACACAATGTACTTTAAAAGACATGTTAAGGGGGCAAAGCCAGGCTGCCAGAACTGGGAAGTGCTGAAATCGGGGTTCCATGTGCTACTTTAATTCTGCTTCCTTGGATGTATGTGTTGGTGCAAAATCTTCTAATAAATGGTAAGTACTGTTTTTTTTTTTTCCAGAAGAAACATGCCTGTGGTGAAACGATGGTGTTTACGGGATGAATCGGGGATATGTAGTAGATGAGATGATCTCGGATGTTCCTGAGATGGTTTGCTTGCACAAAGCTGTAGCAGGCGTTCAACTGTCCTAGGCAACCTCCTCCCCCCAGGGGTTTCTGCCGGGTGCCTCCATCTCCCCTCTTCTGGGCAACAGCACTCATGGCAACAACAGCCTCTGGGGCTTACATATGTTTAGTGCCTTTCCTGAGAGAATCCCTAGAGGTAGGGGTTTCCCTTTTTTGCACCCTTGCAGTGAGCCAGCAGTGTGACAGCAGTTCCTGACTTCATACAAGCTTCCCATGTGCTTCAAAGGAGGTGCTGGGCTGTGCGGGCAGCCTTCGTTTATCATTTTGAAGTAGCCAGCATCCCACTAATGGTGCGTGTACTGTACTTTGGGAACATCTCATCTCTAAATCTCTTCTTGTCACAAGAGTGGGAAAGTGTGAGTGACATAGGGCATTGGCCAAGGACAGAGGAGGGTCTCAGGGCTAAGACATCAGATGCCATGAGAGCGTGCTGAATTCTGGCACTGCTGCCTGTACCACAGAGTTCCTGCATGAAGCTGTCATTTTGTGGCCAACTGCTGAAATGCTGGTGCATGTCTTGTTTTCTGGACTTCCAAATCAACTCCAGGGGCCACATGGTCATTCAAAGCCAGTTTTAGATGATTTGTCGTGAGGAATTCAATAAAAGGCACAACCCTTATTAAAGAGTAATAGGGAGTGAGACTTAACTACTGAATAGATTACGTGAGACTGGAAGAATCAGACAGCCTGAGGTCTGGAATGGTCTAGGGTTTGAATTTGCAATTTCAGGTCAAACACAACTTACTGGGATTTTTTCCCCCCAACTTTTGTATTCCCCAGAGAGCGGTGTGCTTAAATAGAAGTGATTGAAACCAAAAAGGCAATAGATGTGTCAGTTAATCTATAGCGCTTTTCTATATTAAGTTAGTTTTAAATAGCTTTAAAGACTCAGTTTAGCGAAGCACTTAGTAAGGCATCTAACTGCATATTTGAATTGAGGCCAGGATTGATAAACTTGGATGCTGTGTGATAATACATTCGAATAGGAACACTGAATCCACAATGGTTAATGTGTATGTCCCAAACAGGGCTGTATCTTCCTTCAACTGAGATTTGGGATTGAAAGCTTCAAAGCCGGGTTATTTGTGGGTTTGTTTCATACATTTCCAGTAAGAACGGCATACAAAGGATTTTTTTTTGAAGTAATGGATTCATAAGCAAAAAATATTCTCTAATTTCCCCAAATACCTGCTGTCTGTCACAGAGCTCACTCTTGTTTTGATTCCTTTAGCACTTTTATATTTTTTCCAGTTACAACAGATTTTCTGAAAGTGTGTTCTGAGACTTCAGAAAACTGCAAAGGAAAAAACATCCTTTAAGTAGACTAGCATTGAAACAATACTCATTCTTAATTTATGGGGAAGCATTTAAATGGTGTCTGAAAGGTCACTGTAATGAGGTCTTTACAATTAAAAGAAATAGACTATTTGCCAGTTTTAAAAAGCACGAAAATATTAGAAATAAGGCTTTGACAACTTCCAAAAGATAGACCTCTGGGCAGTTATCCTTTTAAAAGAGGGGATACATATTAAAGGTCTCTAAAACACATGAATGAAGAACAAGAAAGGGAGACTTCATGCAAGGAATAAAGAGTGTAATTAAGGACCTATTTATAGAAGAGGCACAAGATGTACCTAAAATATTAACAAAATTTTTTGAAGTCTTGCTAAACTCATGTCAACCTGAACTATCATAAGCAGAAACAAAATTAAAAGCTACATTGTTTTCACCTGACTTTCCAGTGGAAAAGTATTGAATATTGACTTTTTTATTTTTAGATTCCTGCAAAAGTTTTCAACGTTATTTCTTGTGGCTTGGGGAAGAGCACCTTGGCCAAATGTTATTATTTAAAAATCTTGTAAATCCTTTCATAAGTGTATAGGAAATAATAATATATTAAAAAGGTGTATTTTCCTTAGCCTTGTGGACTGAGTTATAATTTCAAAAACTAAAATTAATGTCAGTGGCTCTATTCCCTTTAAGTATCTCTGTAAATCAAATGAAGAATCAACAAAATGCCACACTTCTAAATGAGGACGGTGACTTCTGGAAAATAGTGTGTTTAGAATATGAGAAAACTTAACCAAAACATGTGCATTCAAAACAAAATAGCTTTTATAACAAGGAAGAGTATATTTCATTATTTAAAATCTAATAGATTTGTAATCTATTTGCAATAGACCGATGAAGTCGATACGTTCAGAAAATCCTTGATGGGATAGAATGGCCTTTCCCACTGTATCCTCCTAAAATTAAACAAAGCAAGTAACGTGTGGTTTTCATGATGCATTTGGTCAACATGTTGAAAAAAACATGATTTGAATTAGAATTTAATAAATCTATTACCACCTTCATTTATGGAAAGAGAAAATGAAGTTATTTCCTTTTTCGCTTATAATTTGTGATCCTCAGCTGAAGGATTCTGTCTGGAAATCCTCCCACAAATTGAGTGTGACAGCTGATAAAGTACAAAGTAGTATTTTACTGTACAGTGATAGGGCACTTTTCTACTCTGCTAGTTATAACAGTACTAATTTTGAGGCTCTCTGGGGACAAAAGTACCATTTCTTTTCTGTATTCCTGCTAATCTTCTAGTGATCATAGCTAAATCGTAGGAAACACTAATTTCAAATTTTCACCTTTTTCTTTAAAAAGAAAGCCTAAGTAAATTTTATGAAGATTACTCATAAATATATGTCTCTGCTAGGCAAAGTACCAAAATAACAAAGTATAACTTCCTTTTTTGTAGATGTTATCATAAAAGTAATTATATCACTTTATTTCCTTTCCTTTTCCAAATCTAGACTCTTGTTTTATTTTCTGTATGCATAAAGACCTAACTCCTCTTTTTTTTTTTTTGTTTAAAAAAACAAAACAAAACAACCCCCCCAGCAGAAACATTAAGAGAGAAATAAAATACAGGTAGACCTATGAAAGCCAGTCCCCCCCCAAAAAAAAAAAGAAAACAACCAAACAGGCAACAATGATGTAAAGTTTTGGGGTTTTTTGTTTGTTTGTTTTTCCCCCCATCAAGAATATTGTCCTATATTCCTATATTGGCCCATCTGGCTAAGGTATACTCCTCTAGTGTGTAGCCCCAACTGGCTGATCATCGTATAGGAATTGTATGTGTATGGATAGATGACATGTCCATAAAGTAGAATATGCTTTAACCCAACAACGTTTAAAACAGTAGGCACGGAAGGGTAATCTGTAGTCTTCCCTCTCCTTCCTGGAGTAATTGTTCTATAAAAATTATCTTTCACCATTGTCTTCTTTTGTCGCATTTCAGACTCAGTTGAAGTAGCTGATACTGGCTTAGTGACTAACCTTTTTATTTTTATTTTTATTTTTTGCCAGCTCTCGCAAGTGTATTAGGCCAATTGAATATTTGTTCGATATATATCCCATATGTTTTTTATATGTGTGTGTGTGTGTATTTATGTGTATATATATATAAAAAAATGGGATGTGTGTGGATATATAAAAATATATGGGGTGTGTGTATGTGTGTGTGTATATATATATTAAAAAAATATATGGGAGATGTGTATATATACACACACACATATATACATGATACCTATCCAACTTCCTCTGGTTGTTTCTGTCATCATGACTGAGACAAAATGTTTTTTCTTCCGTGGTAATGCCTCTCTCAGTAGGTGTTTTGTAACTGAGTTGTCCTGTGTATCTAATTCCTCCTGTGGAACTACCCCTACAGAGAACATACTGAGAGAGTATCACTGGGTGATTCATATGAACAAATAAAGAGCGGAGACAAAATTTTGGCACAGAAGACAATGGCAAAAGCCCTATTGACTCTAGTGGGATGAGAATGTGTGGTGAGAGGGTGCACAGTAATATGCTAGCATATTAAATCACTGTTGCCCCAAACATACTTTGTGCTGCTTCACCACGATTCACTGACTGTACCTTACTATTCAGCTTATGAAAACTAATTTAATTAGTAGCAAAATTCAGGTAAATCTCAAAATATACTAGTGCTTTTGTTGTGATTGTTATGCAACAAGTTAAAATACTATTAAAAACGTGTTCAACAAAATCAACCTTTGTTAGTTTTAAGTGGTTTTTTTAGGACCTTGTGCTTGTCATGTGCTGTTGCTTTTTTGGAAAAAAATATTTCTCTTCAGTTATAGATTCTACTGTAAAGTAGCGATCGAGAAGAGCATTGATAGTCAACTCAGACTTGAGAAACTTAATGGCATTACATGATGAAGAGTAGTGAAATAATATAAGGAATCTGGGGCCAGCTTGACTTGGACTTGCTGTACTTCTGGTGCACGTCCTTCCTCAAATGACTACACATGTAAGTCAGGCTAGTATGGCTGCTTACGTGTGTAGCATTAAAAAGTTATGCACATGACTAAGATCAGCCCTCTGCAGCATAGTTGTCAAATCCTTCGGTGTGTACTTTGACTTCTGTGGGCTGTGTGAGTGCTTAGATGTCAAAATTAAAGCATATGTCTCAGGTCTTGCAGAATCTGCTGTGTTTGTGAACCTGAAGTCCAACTGGTCAAGCGTAGATGGTATAGCTGGTGGTCCTCTATGTGACTTCAGTTAAAAATGGGGTAGGTTTGAAGTGTGAACCTAATGTTTTGTTGCAAGTTCAGTGAATAATAGTGAGGTGTTACAAAGCTGCTTATTGCTTTTTATCTAAGGAGAGACTGATGCATTGCTCTGTAGAAAATGATAAAACTAGAAGATAGCATCTAGAATATCAACATCTAGTATTTGTGATACTAGAATATCATACATGGTAGTGTTATGATTTTAAATACTCAATTTATTCAGAACATATGTATTAATCTTGTTTTGAAAACATAAAGCCGCATATTTGGTAGTTTACAGATACGCTAATTTTGCTAAGAGTTGCCACGAAGAAGTTGACAGTTTAGACCAAGGATTGCTGTGGTTGCTATGTGCAAAAGCCTGGAACAAGCCAGCGGGAAATAATACCAGTGTGGGAAAGTATTGCTATGGCTACAGAGTATTTTCTTTAAAGGAGAGGTGGATAACGCAGCAAGAATCACTGAAACTTAGGTAATACTGTATTATACAAAAAGCAAAAAGACTGAAAGATAATAACTGTCTTGTGCTCTTAATGGCATTTTAGTTAGTTTCCAGTAAAGAGGGATTTAATTAAAGTAGGAATAATTTGTGAAAGCTTTGTTAGAAAAATGTACTTAGCTTTTATTTTTTTAAAGTGGAATGCCAGCACAATATCTTGCATATTTTGGCTCTGTCTCTTTGTTTTTTAAAACAAAAAGATTTTTTTTTTATCAAGTGGATTAAGAGTTCTTTTAAAAAGAATAAAAGTGTAATTATACCCAAATAATTTAATTCATGTGAACTTTTAAGTCAGCTTTTCAGTACATTAAAAACTGTAAAATAACTGCATTTTGCAAAAATACACGTAATACAAAATGATTACAAAATACAATAAAAATTGTAATAAATAATAAAAGCCTGCTTTAAGGGGTGCTGTAAATCTGAACTATAAAATTCATCTAGGAAACACCCTTTTTCACTTATAAACATCCTCTAGGATTTAGTTGTAATCACCTCTGTTGGCTTGATCCTGAAAATCAGGAAGTAGAAGACGAGTGTACAGCTCAGAGTTTCCATTTCTCATATTTGGGAAGATCCTCTCTTCTCTGCCACGTTTATCAAGAGGTATGGCATGAAGCATCTAGATGGCGTGGGCTGGACCATGCCCAGCTCACCCTGCCCCACCAGCCGTTCTGAAACACTCTGCTGGGAAAGGAGGGGCTGGAGACCGGGCAGTCCAGTGGGAGGGACAGGACAGATCTGTGCTCTAGGACCAGGAAAAGGGAAACTATAAGAAGTGGCTTTTTTTTTTCTTGGCTACGGTACTGTGTTTATCCGTCACTGTCTAATAGCCATGCCTGCGAAAGCTGTATTGCTTGGCTGCGCTTCGAGGCCCATCGCTGCAGTTCACTTGAGTCTGGTTGATGGAGCCAGATGTACGTGACAAAACTCCTGAGCTGCGTAACTGTACGGAAGGTCTACACCTGACCTTGGCTAACGTGTCAGTTTCATTCCTTGTCCCTGCTGGAGGACGTGGAGCAGAATTGATCATGCTGGGGGGTACAGGATGGAAAGAGGCAGAGGCAGACAGTATCTCTGCTCACAGGAGCCTGCTCTCCTTTAAAGCATGACTCTACCCCACCACATAAATTGTCCAAGTCACATCTCTGCCTTGGGCACGTTTTATTGAAGATAAGAAGGGGGAGGATTTAAATCATCAGGTGAAATATGTTCAGCTACTTGTGACTGTTTTCCATAGTTTTATTGCTGTTTCGCCTGTACTATGAGATAGACATTTGAAAGTTGGAGGTGAGCGAGACACTGCCCTTTTACTTTGCTCTTGACAAGTATACCTAAACATGGAAATAACTGGCTGTACCTAGTAGTGCAGACCCTGGTTATTTCAACTGAGATCAAAGAAACTCTTTAAGATAATCTTATAGCTTTGCCAGAGAAATCCTGACTTTTATGCAGTGGACACATAAGATGGACTGTGAAGTACAAATTGGGGAAAGAATGGCCCTGATGGGGAGCGAGTATACAGGGGCTAGAGTTCATCTGTGTAGGAACACTGAGACAAGGGCCTTGAGGAGAGAAGTCCAGGACAAAGACGTCAGACTGGGGAGAACCAAGGGAACTGAGATCAACTGGGGAGATAGGGGGTGGCCGCTCGGGCAGGAAAACAGGGAATTTAAGCAAGAAGTCCCAAGAAGGATATGGGAACTGGGATTTGAAAACCTGACGGACTAGAGACTGGGATGAAACGAGGAACTGGAGACAGTGGAAGAGCATAATAGTGTTGAGGACCAGTGCTTGGAAACTTAAGAGTGAATAAAGAACTCTTGTAAGGAAGAAACAAAAGGTGTAAAAGCAGAAGACATCAAGGCTGAGGAAATGGGTCAAAAGTTGTGTGCAGCTCAAGTACACTGCTCTCTGCTGTGAAGAGATTTTTGAGCATGGCCTACCATCTCTTCTTATCTGTCAAATGTCATTTGTAGCTGACCCACTGTCAAAATAAAGGCTTACATGGAAGAGAGCATCTTACTGCTGTGGTTACTCCCTCCATTAGTACAAATGATAGAGGTCTGTAGTGTGGATCCAACCATTCCACACTGTGGTCAGGCCACTTTCCTATGAAAGTATTTGTTCTACTTTTTTTTCCTAGGGCTTTAAAAATATACTGAATAAAAATACATTGAATAATAAGATAGTAAAATCAGGTGCTAAAAATTAACCAAAGTTGGAATTAGTTTTGGCAATGCTATCTTAGCTCACTGTAATTCTGACTGTATAGTCATGATAGAGGATCTAATTACCCATTCACATAATGCTTATTCCAAGGGACTTCTTCCTCCACTCACTTCTTCAGGTGGATTTGCATGGGGGTGCATCAAATTTGATAGCTACAGACCCTGAAAGATGTGTGGTGAATGAGAGAAGTTTGCAACGAAAGAATGACTTAAGGGATGGGCAACTGAGTGCTGCCCTGGGACTCTCTTCCTGCCTTTATCATAGAGGTCTGAGAGACATCCTCTGTCAAGTCCTTCACTGCTGTTGAAAAGCTGGTTTCCCTACTCATTTATGCCATTTTCGGAGCATCTGGCTGTGCTTGATTGTTGGCAGTGCTGAGCAGTCTTTTCCTTCAGTGAGGTCAGTGGTAGCTGCATTTTAAAGGTGTCTGACTCCTGGCAGGAGACAACTTACTTGGAGATGATTGCATCCTAGCCAAGAGCCATCGGAGTGTCTTGCTGTGGAGATGGCTGAGGTGGTTTACCATTGCGGTTTACAGCTCAGCCTGTTAGGTCACCTGGCACTGTTTCTGATTTTCTTTGCTGTAGCTTAAATTGGATGACTACAGGCAGTGGTACTTTTAAGCCTTACTCTCTTTACACCTTGGTTTCCCAGGTATGAAATGAAGATAAGTCTTGTTCCTTTTTTTCATAGGGACATGGTGCTTATAAATATTATGGAAGTCATTTTCACAGTATACCTACGGTGCTGATAAGCCCATGAAGAAACTTGCGTGCCCTCTCTCTCTAAGCTGGAGTTGAATAGGATACAGCAGGAAAGTCTATGGCCATGTGAATGGCAGAGTAAATCGAAAATACCATTTTGCTCATTGAACAAACAGCTAATGATCTTGTGCACTGAATGGGATGGACCCGTACAAGAAAAATAACCCTAGGTTTTGAACAATAACTGAAGTCTGTTATCATGGCGTGTGCGCACATAAAGGAAGATGAACTTAAGGTTGCACAAGTGTCCTTCAGTCTGGCCCCATCTGCCTTTTGAGTGCTCAACTTCATGCTGTTTAAGATAGCTTTTTGTGCACATACATTTTTAGAAGTATTAGTATCCTACAGACCTGTATGCCTTTTTACTTTGTTAATGATTCCATAAAAACACTAAGTAACTGGGAATACTAATTCAGTGATAAAGTTTACCTGATATAACTTATTAAAAAGGGTTCTTAAAAGCTGGTCACAGGGCCAGTCCATGTGTACCTCCACCTGGCTAACAACCTGAAAGACAGATTTCAAAAGTAATTGAGATAACCTCTGTAAAAATCATGGGTTTTAATCCTATTGTTAGGTGCAATGGAAGACTAGCATAAGCAAACCTTATATTTGGTAGGACTGAAAACTCCTCTTCCTTCTCTCTGTCTTATCCTTCTTCTACACCCTTGCTTGAAAGCTAGCTTTCATTCCGTGTGCCAAGGTCCCCCCCTTTCTTTTGTTTTCCTGTGATTCTCAAATTAAACAGGACTTGATTTAACTAGTGACATGCTAATGAAAAGTTAGGCTTCTAGCCATGAAAACTGTGAACAAGCTATTTGAATTTTAATTAATGCCTCACATTTGTAGAGGGTAAGTTTTTAAAATAAGCTGTTGAAACTTTTTAGAGGGAAAAAATTAATGGCAGTTTCTCGAAGACCAGGGAACTTCAACTCTCATTTCTTCTTTTTTTTTTAAAAGACAACTTTTTCGATATTAAGTAACATGCGTTAATTTTTTGATACAGCACCAGTAAAAGCAAGTGTAGTTCTTGTGCAGAACATCACTGGTTATTAATTGTAGCATTGAATAGCTATAAGACAGCTTGGTCTAACAAGTCCGCAGACTAGGGTGCTTGATTGCTGGTCATCAGTCTCTGTTTATGCTGTTAAGGTTTTGATGTCCTGAATAATCCTGGTGAGACAACACTGAACAAGAACAATAGATAGGGAGCCCCTGAAATCCTCCACTTTCTCTTCTACTGGGAATCACTGCAGGACTTTTCATTTTGAATATAATCATTGCCTCAGATTTCATAACAAGATACTAGTATGCTGAAAAATACTGAGCAGATGTTCCTACAGACAAATACAGGACAAATATTCTTCCTGTTTTTGTATACATGGAACAAATATTCACTTGCATAGGAACAGTCCAGGGATGAGAGAGATATTTTTATGCTCCTGTTTACGTACAGCAGAATAAGATTATTCACAGGCATGTCACATAATAGCCATTAAGCCCCAAAAGGAGGCTTTAAGGATGTCCATTCGTGCCACAATCACAAAATCAGTATTGTATATCAAACAGAAGATCACAACACCAAAAGCCTGAAACTACAGCATGCCATGATAATGCCGCAGAAGAAATGAGAGTAATCATTGGTACTGTGTCCCTGATTGGCCTTTCCGAAGAAGCAAAATGCATGCCAATACACTTGCACTGCTGTTAGTCCCTGAGGAGTCAGTTCAGAGCTCCAATATCCCTGCGCCCCTCTGAGCTAAGTGATCAAGTTCATCTTTTCCTTAGATGTGTGGTCTGGAGCTGCTTTTCATTGTTTTTATATTGAATTTCTGTATTTTTCATTTGTGTATTGGTAGTAAAGAAAAAATACTTGAGGATACCTTTCCCTCTTTTTTTTTAAATTGAAAAGCTCATGGGTCTGTAAATATTTCAGAGTATAAAACAGGAATTGAAAATATGGAGGACACTGGAAAAGATGCGAGGAAAATCCAAGCACTGGCAATGTAATTATTTTTGTGTGACAGATTCTATGAAATGTTACTGGTGATATGAAGCACAGGTGTGAGACTCTTACGTTTTGGCTGATTTGCTTGTGCTGCCAAAAGGCAAGGGTTCTCTGAACTTTGCGCTATAAGAAAAGACACTAGGTCTCCTAGTTTGTTTCCATTTTTATGTAGTGGTAAGATTTGTGGCCTAGATCTGCCCTTGTTCCTTGTTGAATCATAAGTAGTTTCTAGTTTTTTGCTGAACATAATTGCTCTTGCTTTGGGACGGACGATGTATACACTTGTGTGAATAAAGAGATTTTGTTGTCTTTTATGAAGGGAAAGATTACTGCAGTAAGGAGGAGAGGACATTGGTTGCAAATTGGAGCACAAAGCTGGAGTCAACTGATTCTTCTTCCCTATCGCTCTCGACTTCTGTCTTCTCTGGACTGTTTTGTTATTGATTAACAGCACAGAGGACTCAGTGTTGCTTTACACACACGTCTCACTCAACTTATTTAACTACGTGCATGAACAAAAGTCACGTTGTCATTTGGGTGCTTAGGTTTCGGTTGCCTACACGTCATTGTCTAGTGCTCTTCAAGGTGCTGCAGCGTGTCCCAGGCCTTCGCATGGGGCGTGCAGGTCTGGTGCAGATCTTGAGCCCTTTGGAGTTTAGAGGGTTGGCTGCAGGAGGTTGGGGGAGACACGGCACCAGAGACCTGGACTGGAGGAACTGAACTGCACCCATAAAATCTGAAAAGAATTTGTTGTTACCACTTTTTTATCAGTGAAGTTGTTTGTTTTGTAACTAGCTAGCCCATTTAGCAGTAGATTGTCTGATAATGAGACCCCAAAGAAAACATTTTGTACTCTCCTTAGCTGCCTATGACAGTTTGACATTTCAGAGACTGCAATGGGATGCTACTAGTTCATCAGTCAAACTCAGAGAGTGCTCTTGCTGCTTCCGTTCTGTTTAAAAGCACCATGAGAACATCCTAAAAACAAATACCTGAACAACTTTACTGCTTTTAATTATGTACATGTTTTACATATTTTTTTCTCTCTAAGTTCTCTATTCTAAGCCCATTTTCCCAAAATGCTGAAAAACTGTGGAAGTAAGAGGCAGAAAATGTCAAGGTAACAAAAATGAAGTGTCACTAAAATCTTACCTCTTCTATTCCAGGGAGTAACTCTGGTATTTGAGAGAGAGAAGGAGAGAGTAATGAGCCTGAGGGATTCCTTGTCAAGGAGGGAAGGAAAGTAAAACCTCTTGCATAAAGTTGAGCCTGTAGCTGAAAGTAAGAAACAATGGTGTAAATGAAAGCAGTGTGCACCTTAGTCAAAGTATGCAACTTTTCATAACTTCTTGAAAGACCTGGACATCAGAAAGACCTGCATGGGCAAGTGCCAAGTCCTGCACCTGGGGAGGAACAACCCCACGCACCAGCACATGCTGGGGGCTGCCTCGCTGGAAAGCAGCTTTGCAGAAAAGGCCCAGGGGTCCTGGTGGACACCAAGTTGAACATGAGCCACCAATGTGCCCTTGCCTTGAAAAAAGCTGACGGTATCCTGGGCTGCATTAGGAGGAGTGCTGCCAGCAGGTGGAAGGAGGTGATCCTTGGACTCTCCTCAGCCCTGGTGAGGCCACACCTGGAGTGCTGGGTCCAGTTCTGGGCTCCCCAGTACAAGAGAGACATGGAGCTACTGGAGAGACTCGAGTGAAGGGCCACTAAGATGTTTAAGGGACTGGAGCATGTCTCCTGTGAGCAAAGGCTGAGAGAGATGGGGCTGTTTAGCCTGGAGAAGAGAAGGCTCAGGGGGGATCTCATCAATGCGTTCAAATACCTGAAAGGAGGGTGCAAAGAGGACAGAGCCAGACTCTTCTCAGTGGTGCCCAGTGACAGGACCAGAGGCAACGGGCACGAACTGAAGCACAGAAGGCTCCATCTGAACATCAGGAATCACTTTTTCACTGTGAGGGTGACAGCACTGGCAGAGGTTGCCCAGAGAGGTGGTGGAGTCTCCATCCTTGGAGATACTCAAAAGCTGTCTGGAGATAATCCTGGGCAGTGTGTTATAGGTGGTCCTGCTTGAGCAGGTGGGTTGGACCAGATGACCTCCAGAGGTCCCATCCAACCTCAACCATTCTGTGATCTTGTACTTATGGTGAGATGCTTCCTCTACTGTATTTCTTTAACAATAAAGAAGGTGGAAATTACCATCTGCTGCCCTGCACTACTGTGGCGTCTGCCTCTCTTAATTTAGCCCTCAAAATGTCTTCTAAAAGTTATTTTTAATTTATAACATTAATTTATATTAATGTCTAAAAGTTATTATTTCTTTTAAAAGCCATAGTTAATAGTTCTTCTGTTCCTCTGTGGTACTGAAAGGTCTGTGAATAGTTCCTGTATTTGTGCTGCATTGCAGAGTCTACATGACTCTGATGTTTGCTGATACAAGTAAACAACAGCTAGTATGGCAGAACACCACCGCTCAGTGGAACGTAAGTCTACTCAATTTATAGACTTGTAGAAAACAGCTATGATTGGAGGCAAAACAAATATCAAAACTCTCTCAACATGTCTAAGCTCCTAGATACAAATTTGTATACGTTGTTTGACCAGACTTTTGGCATACTGTGATCAGATGGATTATTCTTTGATGGTTGGACAGTTCTTTTCCCTCTGATTTCTTTAAATTTTTCTTTTGCACTTGATTGTTACCTTACCATTACTTTGATGTATATTTATATATAATTCCATTCATTCTTGCTTAGGGCCATAATGTATTTTCGAGACAGTCATGCATACTGAACAATGTACCAATCTGATCGTTATTACTGTACCAAAGTCTCCTTTGTTACAGTGCTACTCCTCTCTCTTCCCGTCCAGTTTTCCTTGCTTGTCTAAGTAGCAAAATGCTGATTAAATTCCTTGCGCTTGGAAATTTTGTCCTGCTTATGGACATTAGGACTTTTTGGTTTCTTTTTTTTTTTTTTTACCTACTTCCAGGTAGAATTAGTGGTAATCTTTCTCTTCTGACACTGTTTTCTCTGAAATAATTTATTTGATGCTATTTGTTCTGCAGAACACCCATGTTTAGGCAGTGACTCAGTAGTCTGGATGCCCTGGTGGAGGTTGCTAGTTTGGTGGACATACTCATGCTAGTTTGCATCAACAGAGAATTTTTCCTGTATGTTGATTCAAGACAGCTATTTTGAAGAAGATAAACTTTGAAATGTTCGTAACACTTCTTCTTTCTTTTACTGCTTTTTTGGGTTCAATTTTTTTAAAAAAGTGAACTCTTATGCTGTCTTTGGAAGAGTTTTCCTAAGTATTTTGTGGTTTTTCCTTCTCGTTCTTCCTGCTACAAGTTATCGAACCATTAACGGCCATTTGTGCTGAAATAGTCTATTAGTTACAGTAAACCTGCTTGCTGTGAGCTAGGCTATATTAATTATGTCTAACAGCCAAGTGTGGGGTTTTTTATATTTGTTTTATAGTTCAGTTCTCCTCACAGGTCCTTGGGGACGGCAAACTAAAAATATGTTTAGCTGTACAGATTGTTCTAGTCGCAAAAGAGTGTTTCCTTATTCCTGTAAGGACTTGCTGTGGGAGCAGTTCTGAGTTGACTGAAGGGCAAATTTCTGGCAGAATAAAAGTCTGCCATTTAATACCAGATCAGGAGACCATCTTTCTCAGATAGATGCTATTGGAATCGAAAAATGTCCTTTTGAGAATTAGAAGTTTGAAAGTCACAATCAGAAAAGTGGTTACCAAGGCTCTGCAAATAAGCTGACTGGTTTAAAAATAAAAAGCCCGGGAGTATCAGTAAGTTGACCAGTGACAGTGTCTGGTCTTGCAAAATTACACCTAATGTTATCATTCCATGCATAATGTTCTACCTTGGGGACATGTTTTTCTATCTCGGTATTAATAGGCTTGCTACCACATAATCAGTGAACTTGTTGCAGCGAGAACCTTGGAATAAGAATTGCATTTGAGTTCATCCCAATAGTGCAAGACAGTAGGACATCTGAAAGGGACCCACGTATGTAAAGATATTTAGGATGGCTTTTGCTCGATGTTATAGAATGCTGTCCCTTTGGCAAAATGACTTAGAGATACAATTTCTGGAATTTTGCTGTTTTAAGAACTAGATATTGCTTAAGATGAAATCTGAGAACTTTATTGGTGTCAGTGTACCAGATTTTAATGTCTTGAAAAGTTTGAAAATGTATGTTAGAAATAAATCTCTCTCCAGACACAGTATGCGCTTTTCCTGCAGCGGTCGAACATGAACAGACGTACTTTGCTATTCTAACCTGAATTCCTTTAAAAATGTTATTCAAAACCTAAGTTTGTAAATTATTCTGGTGTAAAGTCGGGTTACTGGATTACATTGTTTCCCTATCCCTGCAGAAAATACCTGTGCACCACAGTTCTTTTTATTAGGTTAAAACTTGCAGGACTGTTGAACCTTGTGATGTTTGTTAGTAAAAAGCAAGGAAGTTAGTCTTTTCTTTTTGTTGGGCACAGGACTGGTAACCAGGGAATGAAGCTCTGCTCTTGCCTCAGTCTCCAAGCCTTCCTGTATGACCTGGAGAAAATCATTTAGTCTTCTTGAGGCCTTGTGTTCTGCACCTATAAACGGGAGAAAAGTTCTGCAAGTACTTGCTAATGAGGCCTTTTAATTCCTGAGCATTGTCATGATGCTTTGGGATCCTGAGGAGGAAGGTACCAGATAGAGGCAAAGGACAGATTGCTACGTTCCTCCTCTTCAAGATCCAAAAGCGCAATTTGGAAAAGCCTCTTGAAGTTTGAAGTCCTGTTTCCTTAATATATCCATCATCAAACATAAACGCTTCTTTTTTTTCCCTCTGGCTCACTTTTCAGCTTTCATTTCTTACTGCTCAGGAAAATCTCCTAAAACTGGTTCATGTGTTTCTGCTAATTACTACTCTCTGCCATTTTAGAAAAATGAAGAATAATTAAGTAGTTAGAGGAACTGGGCAGTAAAAAGGGTAGCTTCTGGACAATTCATGAAATAGTCGGTGCCTTTAATGGTAGGGTGCTCCCTCTGCTCATGAATTATTCATTTTAATGCTTTTGTTATAATGGCGACAGTGTTCGGTCTCTGAGGCAGTTCTGGATAGCCTTCCTCTGCTGAAATACTGCACAGCAGCAACTACCATTTGTTTTATAAACTAATGCATCTAAGTCAATAACATAGTGAGTAAATGTATTTTCACGATCAAGAAAATGGGAAAAGAGGAAGAATAACAATATTATAACTAAGAGGCTCTGTTTTGCTAAAGGGTTCAGTTTGTTTACTTTTCTGGGAACTATTTAGGGAAATCATTTAAAATAAATATTTTTACAGATTATTGTGTTTAGTATTAGATGCAAATTATATCTATAATGAAAACAGACGTTAGTGTCTCTGCTCTGTATAGCATTGTGCCATAAAAGGCAGTTTAAAAACACTCATTGTACACAAACACATCAAGTTTTTCTTCAAACTAATGTTTAAAGGTCTCTTTGAAACAGTTTTTTAAGATGAAACATAACATAACCACATAACCCACACTGAAAATGTATCTGAGTCATGTGCGTACAGAAATAAAAGTTTCTTTGTGGTATCTAGTATCAGTCTTTCATTAAAGCATGGACTTTCCTAAAGAGAAATTCCAGTGCAGACCGTTAAGGGTTCTCCCCCCTCTTCCCCCCCGCCTCCCTACGCTTTACTGACGCTGACTTAAGCCCCCGAGCCTTGCAGGGTGCATTAGGGACGGTCCCCGCGCAGAGCGGGGAATTCAGGGCTGGGGACTCCGTGGTACCGGTCTCAGTGGGCAGAAGCGTTTGCTCCAGTACGGTGCGCTCCCTCTCTCTGATGTGACTTAAAAAGGGGTATTTTCTCCTAAGCCATGTATGTACTCCTAAAATGCCTTCAAGCAATAGATAAGTGCGTGTGGGGGACGGAAGCAGTGAGCAGATAGATGAGCGATTAGGTCATTTGGATTAGGATGGAGGGTTTTTTACACTGAACTCTCTTCTCATTCCTTGCTGATCAGATTCTCCGCATAGACGGAGGGTTGAAACTGCGTAAGTAGAGAAAAGAAAACTCCATAGATGGATATAGTTGCAGAACTATAAGGAGCATTGCAGAAGAGAAAAGTTTGAATTGAAAGTATATGTGGTTTCGGGGAATCTGAATCATGCAGTATTACTTTCACTTTTTCTAGACTTGTGTTTCCTACGAACAAACCATCGGGGAGATAGAAGTTCTGATTTAGATAATGTCTTGCAGTCTTTGGAATAACACATTCTGCTGGAGGGGGAGTCCTTCTGGCAAAGGTCACGCTCCGTCAGCGGAGAGCTTTCCCCGCTGCCCACATTCACATTGTTTCTGCCGGGAATGTCAATGTTGGGCCTTTTCCTGCATATTTTTCATGTATTTAGGTGGCTACCCCACGTAAAATGGAAGCACCGATAGGAACCCCTCCTTTCCTTTTTCCTGTAGCTCTGCTCAGACCATTCTCTGTTAGCATGGTAGTGGTACAAAGTGTGTGGTCTTTCAGCTCTGACTAATGCATTTTGTGCTGTGTGACTGAAAATGCCTCGTAGTCTGCCAGGGCTGACTGAGGGTTGTGGAATGTGGTGCCTTTTCTCTGTTTCCCTCTGATTTTTTTTTTTTTTTTTTTTTTTTCTTCTTTCAGTAGAAGTGTGTAGGCAGCTTGTTGAGAAACCTCGAGATGCAGGGGAAATGCTTGTACGTTGTGGAATGCGGCTTCCCCTGGGAGACCCCGGCCGGGCGGGCAGTGAATGAGCAAAGTGGAAGAATGAGAAAGGGAGGAGGTTGGAGGCAGGGACAGATAGGAAAGAGAGAGAGAGGAGGAAGGAAGGACGTGGAAGAGAGAGGAGGAAGGAAGGAGGTGGAAACGGAGGGGCCCATTTCCCTTTTTCTGAAGCAATGACAGCTGGTTCTGTCCTGCCTCACATGACGAAGTGCTGTGGAGAGGAGTATTTAAGCTGGAAGTCAGGGAGCAAGGGTGGTCAGCTGATTTTTTTTTTTTTTTTTTTTTTCCAGGCTTTAGTCAGGTGATCGCGGATGACTAGACAGCCCACCAAGAAGGGACTTCAGCACACAGGTAAGAGAGAAGCTGCATACTCTTACATGCAACTGGGGGGTCAGGGCCGGGGGGGAGATAAACAGCCCTAACATTGTTTGAATAGTTTGAAAAAAAGTATTCCTGACTTGCTTGGGTGTGTAACACTGTGATTATCTCTTTCAATGCTGCTACTTTTGCTATTCAGTCTTGTTCTCGCATTTTTGGGTTTTTTTTTAAAAATCTGTCTTTAATTAGAAGCTTTATTGGAAAAAAAAGACCAATTGTGTGTTGCTAAATATAGTCCTGGGTATTGCATGAATGTTGCATTCTGTTACTTTTTGAATAAAATAACTTTCCAAAATGCAAGTGTGTCAAACTCGTGTTTAGAGGGGAATTCCCAAATACTTAAACTATGAGTCATAAAAAGTTAAAGGACCAGTACAACAGTTCAGGATAAAAACTCCGTTCAGCCTTGGGTAGCTGCTTTTGTATGTGTTGGTAGTTAAATATGTCTTTAAAAACCCCCAGAGATGTGCAAAAGCTGAAGCAGTTACAACTCTGCTGAGCATAACCCAAAACATACGTAGCAGAGGCTAAACAGATGACTGGGGAGGAGGATTGTTTGAGCGCTCTCCGTTTTATGCATCTCTTCTTTCATTGTTTGTATCTAAGAACCTGGTGAAAGAGTCTTCTCACGTGCTGAGGGTGCTTCAAAGGGCACTGACTCCCTAATTCCTTTTATATAATGTCTTAGAAAGAAAACAAAACAGAAAACCAGTAATAAGTACGCTTACTGTAAGTGAAAAATCGCAAAATAAAAATACCTAGTGAGTGTGACAAATAAAAGCGGTTTTCAGTTGGTGGTATGCCTGGCTATTGTGCCACACTCCCTTCTCTTTAAACATAACTGTGTAATGTGTTCTTCCTTACCATTGCTTCTCTTTACTAAAAGATCTCAGATACTCTCTGAGAATGACTCGTGTTAAAAGATGCGTTCAAGAGTTTTTAAGATGAAAAAGACAGACGAGTGTTCCCAGCTCCCACCTATAGCTCTGAAAAACTCCCCTTGGTCTAGGGTTGAAGATGACTTTATTTTGAAAAGCTGTCACACAAATTTCCGTGTTTTACTGGTAACCTTATTCCTGTTTACTATTTTGCAGTATTTAAATAAAAACTATTTGAGACCTATTTTTTCCTATCAGTATATTCAGTGTTTCGTAAGATGCTGGTGCTGTACACAAGAGGGATAAAGATGCATGACTTTCCAATTACTTTTAATTTCGTGATATTTCTCTTTTCTCATTGTTAAAGACGTCTCTACTGGTGACAAGCTGGCTGTGGGATGTTGGTATTGTCTTATAACAACAGCTGATGCTTAGATGCTCAGATGTACTGAGGTTTAATCTGGGGGAAAGAGACCCTGGAGTGGGGTGGTGGGATAGGCGGAGGACTGTTTCTGTTGACTTCATCACATGCAAGCCTGAGGAAACACCCAGCTTTGAGTGACAGACTGGGAGGATAATTGCAAGAAGCATGGGAAGTATCAGGGAGGTTGATAGTGGTAACAGTGTATTTACAGAAAGGGATAAGAGCTGTGAAGTTGGCTTTTGTACTAGATCATGGCACAGAGAGCATTCTTAGGTTTCAAATAGTCTTTGGCAATAGTTCTTTACTAAAGGATTTCGAGACATATTTTTCCCTTTTTATGGGATGGGAGGAGGAGAGGTTTCATGAGGTGAGGAAAGATTAGTGAAGTGAAACAGTGTCAGGCAATAATGACTCTGGTTAGCAGAGACTGCACTACTTGCCATGAGGGCCAGCAACGAGGCACTCGCTCTTTGGTGATCCCCTTCTCAGTGAGAATCGGGAATTGCATAGGCATGGGTCTCTGGAGAAATTAGCTAACAAGTCTGAAAGTACCCCAAGTTCCTGTAAGCCATTCCACATTGGCTTCATCTGAGGCAAAGTGATCTTTTATGAATGGATGCAAATCTTCTTACGTGTTGTGCAGTTGTCCTTAGGGGAATTCCTAGCAGGTGGGCTTGTCCGGGCTGCGCACTGCAGAAATGCTCTCAGTGCTCGCGCATAGACAAGACAGTTCCTATTCTTACGTATGGGCGCTACTGTGGCGTGAGAGAGGATCGGCCGTGTAAAACTGGAATGGGTAAATATAAAACTGTTTCAGAGAGTACTGATTTCTTTTCCTCATTTTTTTTATCTGGTGGTTTTTTTGTTGCTGCTGTTGTGGTTTTTTTTAATCTATGGGGTTTCTTTAATTTTTGATTGTCTATGAGCACTAGCATCTTTAAACTCCTGGCAAGGTAGCCTGCCTAGTTCAACTATGTCTCAAAGATAAGAACTACTTTAATTTCAGGTATATTTCTGCCTTTTCATTTGTGTGTTTAATATGTTTGCATCTGAAGAGAGGGGTTGGTTTGAAATATTTCAAGTGCAGTTCCTAGATTTCCACTTATTGATGTGAGAATGTCTCTTTCAAATAACTTCTGACTTGTGATCACTTTAGGTCATGTTTATTTAACCCTGGCATTGCCTAATGATCATGATTGCCTTGAAGCTATGAAGTAGGAAAAAATAAGTATCTTGCCTGCAAATTAGGAACTGATTCTGTGTATATGGCATTATAAAGGATAACACCTGCAGTATTTAATTTTCCTTAGACTAGTGGAAGAATTAAGAGTTCAACAGCTGTACTGAGTAAACTTGCAAGAACATGAGCTCTTAACACCTTTAAATACAGAGATGCTTACTTTCATAAATAAAATCAGTTTAAGAATGTAAAAAAAAATCTCAAGAAAGAATAGCTGAATCACATTATTTTAATGGAACATTTATTATAATGAAGTGTTTTACTATACATTTTCTCATAGTTTGTTTTTATTAACTTTGGAGAGTGAAGACCGCAGATTTTTTTTGTTTGTTTTCTATTACTAGATAAAGGGCAGACGCTGCTGTTACTCATTTTAGTAAGATCTCTATACATATATTTCAGGGCTTAATTTGACACCAGAACAGTCATTACTTAAGTGTTATGTCCCACTCCTATTTCAGTCGGACAATGTTTTAGTTGTTTAAAACCAAAACTCTTCTTTCCTCTCTTTCCTAGTTATGAGACTTAGGAGTGCAGACATCAGAAATCTGGAATAGGATTCTCCGCTTCTGAGGAACTAAGAAGCTTAGACCTTTTTGGTATTATTCACACGAATCTCTTAAGGCTTCAGCTGCGTACTAAAACTCAAATAACCTCGTGAAATTTTACTATTGCCAGGCAAAATCCTTCTTGTGTCTTTAAGATCCTCTTAGACGTATTATTTGATAGTTTATTGCGCTCTTTTAATTTTAAAATAGTCCGAAGGCTTACCGCTTTAAGTCGTTGTTATTACAGCAAGACTGAGAAGCGCAATTATTGGCTTTCCCTAATGGCCCTGCGGCTCCCGCAGCGCTCGCCGGACCCCGCGGCTTGCGGCGGAGCTGGGGGGTCGCCACCC
>NW_009192290.1:104899-118344 GCF_000690835.1 Fulmarus glacialis | reverse complement strand
AAAAATATGTTTCAGCGTGAAGCTAGCTATGGGAAAGGTAGACTGAGAGGGAGTGGGGAAACACCTGCTCTGGTTAGGGCCATCCAGCTAAAAACCCTTCATCTCTGTCTGGAAAATTCTATAAAGGAGGAGAAATGAAATGTTTGGCAGGTGCTCTGGGCTTAGGTAGTGCTGTAGGATTTACTGGTGGTGTTTTCTACACAAGGTGCTTTCTCTGCAAGAATGGATTCTACTGTGTTTATTGTAAATTGTTGTTTTAATGACTGTTAAGTGGTGCTGGTGGGTTGGGGTCGGTTTTTTTGGTGTTAATTTTCTGACATTAAGCAATCTTTTTGTTGTCGACAGTGATGCGCGGTTGTGTGCCTGCGCTCTGCGCTGCCAAGGCTGGGAGAAGGGGTGTGCGGGGGACTGTGATCTAACACACGTTATAAGTGTTGATTCCCATATCCTTAAGGACCGTCAGGTGCAAGCACAGGTTTAGCCCATGCACACCCGCTGTGTGGCTGTGGGGTGCCCATTGCACAGCTCCTGCCGGGACCTGGCACAACCAGGCCAGGCTGTGCTGGCTCTTATGCTGACTGGCATTTTACTCTGCAAGTACTGCCATTAATTCAGTGGGGCTTGCAGTCTGACCCATATAATATTTCTCGGAGTATTTCTATATATTGCAGGTGTGCTTTTTTTTTTTTTTTTTAAACACAGTGACACTATGGTGGTTCAGTGCTGCAGTTCAGGACCAAGTGTACAGAAAATGCAAATGTAGCTATTATGATTAACTTAAAGTGAAATCCTTACTAACCAGGATATTTTGATAATTACTCTATCTACACATCTATTGTTAAAAAAACCCCAAAACTCTTTTGTTTTGCTTACAATGTATGTATTTTCTGACACTGCCTCCCCCCCCCTCTAATTTTTGCCAAAGTAAGTGAAAAAAAGGTGTTATGGTTCCTGCCTTCATATATAATAGTGTAGAGACTTTTATTAATGAAAACTTCCAAGAGTCTTGCATTTACATACAAATACTTATTTTTTTTAGGGATTTTGCCAGTGCATAATTTTGCATTTCTTTTTTTAAAACACTAGAAAAGAGCAAGGAGTTATTTTCTGGGCTGCTGTTAGTTAAATAATTCTGTTGGGGGGTAGAGGAAGAGGATGCAGAAAGAAACTTCAATGTAATACATGTGTTGTGCCGTACTTGGGTGAGTGAAAGGAGCGGACCTTGATGCTTGTTAATACAAATGAGAGTGAGTCTCTCGCAGGTGACTGTTTTGAAAGTGTCATCAAGCTGTTTTACCATGTAAAACATGAAGTATAGGGCTGTTGGTTAGGCTGCTCAGGGTTTATGTGGGACCTCATGGAAGTAGGGAGTGGGATAAGTCTTGAAAAATGAGTGTAAGGGGAATTCTTTGTTAATAGGGAAAAATACAGACTTAAATGAAGGAAGAGCTTTGGGTTCTGCCTGAATTGGTTAGGCTGCTCTCAGATTATAGGCGTGACTAGGGAATAGAAGTAGAGAAAAAGATGTAATCTTGCTAGTGTGGTGTTTTGGGCAGTGGGTCCCTGAGTGTTTTATGCTCTTGCAGCTCAGAAAACTGAAATGAACTTTCAAGTGGTCTTGTGGACTCAAACAGAATACAGAAGATATCACTTTAGAAGATACACACTACAGTTTAGCCACAAATCTTCAGGCTTAAACAAACATAGCTTTCAGGTTAAAAGTTTCCTTAAAGCTTGTAAACTTGCTCTTTCAATGTGAAGGGAAGCTCTGACCAAACGAGGGGCTGGCTAAAACTGGCATGCAGAATCTGTGTCAATAATATGGATTTGAATTTAGTACCAAACTTGCAACACTTTATAGTTTGGAAGAATTGGGATCAGATTTGGAGAAATTCTGAAGGCTTGGTGTGCAGGGAATGGTGCAAAATAAAAGGCTCACCCCATCTCTAGCAAGCAGACGCAGCCATGCCTTGCAAAGCTCTGGTGTGCATGTGGGCGAAATACAGCAGCTGTGCCTTACTCTGAATCCCAGCCTTTATCCTGATCTCTTTCAGGCTTAGCCATGGCAAAGTGTTAGGGCGATACTGCTTGATGAAAGTGTAATTTTTTTTTTTCTTAGTTCTTAATTAGGTGTTGGTTTTGTTATTCTGGGGCTTTACAAACACATATGGTGTCTTTAGCAGTCAAATCTCTTCTCCCCGACAGTTGATTAACTGCTTGTAATAGTCATGCTTTTCTGTATGATAAACCAAAATTTCTGAAGTTACTTTGCAATCCAATATACTCAAAACTGTGTGAAGGAGCTGGCTTGAAGTTTTATCAGTAAAATGATAGTAACTGACTTTGTTTCGTTAGATAGCATAAATATCAGTGCTGTCAATAAAAGCTTGAAAAAACACCTTGAGCTGAAGCTTAGCTGAACTAAAACAGATATTAGGAATCATTGGGCTGTAAAGTAGTTTTCCAGCTTCCATGGTTGGAGTTCAGGCTGTTATGATTAATAGACCTGATCTCGAAGTTCGTGCCTACCTTTATTTTGCCCTATTGATAAGGTAAGCCTAAGCCATCTTAGACTTGGACCTCTCTGGGACAAGTGTATTCCTAGTGCAGGTTCATCAAGTCGGTTGCACAGACAAGAGAGGAATACCTGGACTTTCTTTCTGCCAGTGAGCTTAATCCCTGGATGCACCATTATTTGCATTAAGGAAAGCAGCAAAAGGTCATTGATTTTGGCACCCTAGAAGTTGTGTCTGTTCATGATGGAAGATGCAGTTTTATTAGATATGCCTGCCACTTAGACTTGTCCAGCTGACTGGTCCAACCTCTCTCATGTTTTATCTCAGCTTATATCTAAACTCAGCAGTCAAAGTCTGCCAGAGCTGGCTAGTGTGTGCAAGGTACTTCAGTGGAGACCCTCACCACCACATCTGTTACCTTCAGTGCTTGATTTTCAGCTTACGCTTTTTGTCATCGGCAGAGCAGTTCTTTTGTGTTGTCTTAGTTAATGCTAATTTAGATGACACACAGTTTTGATTTTTGGAAACTGAAAATAAGCCTTTAGGCTGTTAATAGACATTTTTACAAACAGAAGAAAAGACAGACATGATTTTTAGCTGGGAGGGATTGCACTGTAGGTTTAGAGGAGAATGTTAGAGGAACATGATTTCACAAATGTATTGCACAACAATACACTAATCCTTTGTATGTCTCCAGAGGCCTCAGCCCAAAGGTAGCTGAAATTCTATACCATAATTGCATTCTTTCAAAATTGCAGCTATAAGAGACCATAGTTGTTTCCAGAGAAATGTTAAAAATGGGATGTGCATTTTTCTGTACATACGTTGCATATGTTAGCATTCAGTCATAGATTACTTCATTAACCTTTGCTCTTCAGAAGCCTTGGAAAGGAAAAATATTTGAAGGAAAAATAGATTGGGGGGAGCAAGCTGAAGGGATTTCATGAAAGGTCAAAATCTGTCAAGTTAGATCCCCCTGCCCCCTGCTTGGCCAAACAGCTCCTGCTCCATGTCTCCTTGAAGAAGCAAATAGGTCTTGCAGGTGCTGCGGAAACAGAGGTTGTTTCAGTGCTTATTCCTCATGTTTGTTTTCATCTATTTTATAGTGCTCTTGCATGATTTATTCAGATTTTTTCTTGTTCTTGAATGAAAGCTATAGTAACAACTAAAAAAAAAACCAAACAAAAAACCCACTCAAAACCCCAGATGAAATGTACTGCATTTTTTTATCCGTTGTTTTATACTCAGGGGTACCTGAGTGACTTGAGCGTGAGAAGCCTTTAGCATTGATAGCTCATCAATACACTTAGTTTTGATTTAGCTGTAGCTGTTTTTTTGTATTTTATTTATTTTTATTACATATTTTTGGTGTCCATCTAGTGACAATAATATACACAATACAGCTAAATTCACTCTATATTCTGGATTCAATTTTAAAAGTGACTTCTCATGGCCAAGTTATAAGCCTTTGAAATATGGGATCATAATAGAAACACTGACAGTATCTTAACAGTGTCTGCAGTAGTGTGTGTTTCTCTAATGTAAACAAATGGTGTTATTGGGCTCTTTTTTCCCCCTCTCCCCGCTTTCTCCCAAAGATGGTTTTATCATTCATTAGCTATGAAACCATCCTCCTTTTTGCTTAACCTGCGACAGGTGGTGTTTTTTTTTTTCTTCCTTTGAATCTGGAGTGGAACAGGACAGACAGGGAAAATTTATGTTGTACCTGTTCCATCCTTTTTGTAGCTTATCCAGAAGACTTCATTGCTGTCTGATGCTATTATGTACTTACGGTCAGTAAGTGTGTAAATAAGCACTTTCAATCTAAGCCTTGAAGTAGATGATCTTTAAAGAAAATGTCATGACAGTGTAATTAAAAGGATGGTCATTTTAAGATGCTCTGCATCTAGTATGTGGTACTGACAGAAATTAAGCCTTTTTCCGTAAAACACTAGCACTAAAAACGTGTAACTTATTTGAGTGATACCCAGGGAAACACTTACCTGTTACACTCATTTAAAACTCTGTCTATAAAGCCCATATTCTGGGCAGCAATTGCAGAGAGTGATGAAGGTAGAAGGGGCATGCTCTCTTCCATTTGGGTGATTATTTTGGGGCTGCTTTGGGGCTCCTAGAAAAGAGTTGGTACAAAGAAGTAAGAGGACAGAAGTGAGACAGGAGCAATGATCTGCAGACAGTCAAGGGCAGTGCCTGGGCTTCCTCCTTTGTGCTTTCTCCTGTCTGTGTATGTACATACCCAACAGAGTGGAAGCCGCCCTTACTAACTGCAGGATGTTGCTTAGCTTCCTGTAAATATTGTTTTAATTGAAGTGTGTCTGGGTATTCATGTGTGTTAAGTAGTATTTTCTCTTAGAAAGCCTGCCACACACTATTATTAACTGGCAGTAGTTGTGGATTCCTGTTCTTCAGCTATTTCCTTTAGCTAAAAATGCAAAATTGTGCCGCCTTGAAGGGTTATTTAGCAAGAGTTTTAATGAAATAATAGAAACATTGCACTCTAGTGATTTCCCCCATGCAGGGAAATGTCACAGCCCATTGGTCTTTCCCAGGAACATTACATGAAATTACACCTATTTTCATTACTCTGCTCAAGTACAATATTGTTAAGTAAATATTTGCACAAAAAGTGGCCATCCTAAGGTGTGAGCTGTCCCGCAAGGTAAATAATTAAAGCATGTGCTTTCTCTAGTAGCAGAAACCAGTGCTTGATACAGGTTTGATCATTTCACATGTCTCTTTGGTAATCCATAACTGTCTTCTGCAATTATTTTCATTGTCCAGCCAAGCAAATATAAAAGGTAGAACATGCCTCTTTTGCCTACTCCCAGGGTAACTCCATTATCCTTCAGGGGTCACGTGGCTGTGAAAAAGCCAGTCTGGGTGGGAAGAAGCAGCCCACAAGGACGAGCTCAGTATGAGCAGAAAATGAAGTTGTTACCAGACAGCAAACTGCAGCCCTCGGTTCTTATGAATATTTGAATGAGTAACTAAAAACAACTCAGTGGACTCTAAGCAACTGTGACAGCTGAAACTGCCTGGGAAACTGGCAGTCTACAAGGACCATGATGAAAAGATCAGCAGTCACATTTCCACCTATACCACCATAAGTATATTGTAAAACATGAGCAGGTTCATAGTCCCCAAATCTGTTTAGAAAAAAATCTCTTTTCCTCCTAAGAATTTTCATTAGCAAGGTACCTACAGAATCTGTCAAGAAATTTTGAATTCATTAAGATACAATGATTTCTAACAATCTACTCAAGGCAAGAGAATAGCCACATTTTCTAGACATTGAAATATTGATGTTGCTGTTGCTTATACTCATAGAAAATTGGCCCTAGTGAATCTTTCATGAATATCTTTCAGCTAGTTCCACGTGGAAAGAAAGATGATGAGAACAGTTTCCCTGAAGCTAAAATGTTCTAAATAATCTGCAAAAAAAAAGAAAGGGGGGGGGGGGAAGAACCATAATAAACAAACTAACGAAAGACTGGGCTTTATTTTATAAGCAGTCAGAAAGATGTACAGCAGTTCTGAAAAGAGCAAAGCAGCTATATCTCTTTTCTTAAAAAAAGAAAAAAAGAAGGAAAAGTTCTGTTACACTAAAGCGCAATTTTCTGACGCTGATTTTTTTTTTTTTTGACATGTATGTTATAAAGCTGTGTTTAAAGATGTAATTGGTATGACCTTCCTGATCATATAGACCACAGTTAGTGTGTCCTCTGCTGTGTCACTACCCAGCAGTATTTAATAACATGAACATTCCTCACTCAATTGTTTTCACTGGGACTGCTTACACAAGAGAAGGTTGCAGAATCAGTTTGGTATGGTGTTTAAGATGATGGCTTTATAGTAAAACTGTGAGAGTGACATCTTCCTCACATTTTTTATTACTATTTCAAGTTTACACTATAAATCTGACTTGAAAACCAGATGAATTGTTCAGATAAAATGTAACTGGCTTGCCGTAAATGAACAACAAAGAAAGAAGTGTGCTTTTAAAATAGTAAGATGAAGAACCTTTTTAAGAAGAACTGCACTTAAATTTGTCAAATGGCACTTCATTCCGACACTTGTGCCATTTGGTAGCAATGACATTGGTTTCAGTGTAACATCTGCAGTACTGGAATAGACTACTTTGAAAAATTGTGGAGTTCCCACCAAAGGAGATCTGTCTAACCTGTTCTTAAACGTTCGTCAAGAATGATGGTGGAATAATTGATCCTGTAATAATAAAACACAGAGATTGACTCTTGAACTCCTGCCCAGACGTCTTTTCTATGAGCTCAGGAATTAGAGATCCACAGTTGAGTCATGTTTCTTGAGGGAGTGATGGCAGAGCAACTTGGAAGGCTTAGGTCTGATTCTACCTATTCTGTCAATACCATCAAGTAAACATTGAAGTTTCCCAGAAAATGTGGGATAAATCAAAATTCAGGCTACAAGAGTTAGCTACAGAACTGAATTAAAAATTCTGTGCACAATTCTCTTTCAAATTTTGCAACTGTTATGATTTTTTTGTTTGTTCATTTGATCTTTTTATTTTGATTACATCACAAAAACTTTACCTGGTTGTGATTAACTGATGGGATTTAGTTTGCATTTTGGCAGTTACTTAATTTTGTTCTGTATTGCATACAGAAGGTCTTGAAACTGGTTCACATTTTTCCTGTGCCTTATTTTTTTAGCAATATTTTGTTCCTGCAAAGCTGATGAAAGATGTTGTGGACAGGAGACGATGATTGTACAAGGAAGAAGAAAAAGAGAAAAAAAAAAAGGCAGGAAGAGGAAAGGGATCTCTAAAACTATTTGAATTCTAGAGACCATGCCACTATTTGGGCCCAAAGCACAGCAAATGTGTAAAGGGCACTTTCTTGATTCCCAGCACTCTTGGATAAGTGCAGAAAGATCCTGTGCTTTGTAGGCTGCAGTGATCTGCTCCTCTGCTCACATGTTAGTTTTGGACCGGTCTCTTGGATGATTTAAAGGGTTTGTGATTTTGGCTATACCTTTATAAACCAAAGTTTTTATTAAACACCACAGATGATAGGCTCAAGGAGGTCTGGAACGGAACAAGACTTGCCTGGAAAGACCTGTTTGTAATGCAGCAATATCCAAAAAAGAAATGAGCCAAACTGTTCTTGTGAAGGATGGCTGTGGTTCCTGTCTGTACTTGTCTTAAGTTCCTGACTCCATGGGGAACGTTACAAGGAAATGCCGTTTATCCTCAAGAGCTGAGGGGTTGGAAAGCTCAGGCTCAGTGCAGAGGCAGGAGATGCCAATGGACATCCTAAAGACCTGGCATCCCCAATGACGGATAGGGCAAAGACAGAAGTGTGGTGCCCAGGATGTGCCCTGCCCTCTGCTTCCCACCACAGCCAGGAAGTCTGAGTCAGCAGCACGGGGCTGCTAGCCACTAGCCAGGGCTTCTGTGGTTCCAGTTACACTTCCTTTTATTCCTCTGTCTTGTTGCTGACTACTGACTTGTTGGTGAGCCCCCTTCTCTGGAGGCAGGCTCAGTGGGGTCCCGACTCAGCTCTGCCTCTAAGTTTAAATATGCGCCACGGTGCAGGGAATAGGCCCAGCAAAATTCCACATCATCTCATGTGGGTGCGTAGGAAGACACTGCCGTTGAGAGTTGCGTGACTGAGAATTCGTGGCCTGATACTTGGTGGATGTGGGAGCTTGAGGAAGTGAAATAGCTTTGTGGCTATGTGCTGGCACGTATGCATAGCAGCAGCTGAGTGTAAATTTCACAGCCTATTTTGCCAGTGTCGTCTGTTTAAAGAGAATTGTCTTGCTTCCTCATATTACTCTCACTCTTGGATCTTTTTCATGGCTAAGCATGACGAAGTTATGACTGAGATAGTGGCATGTCACAGGCAAAGGGATTTGCTTATCTGGCCGCTACCTAGTGTTCTCAAGTCCTCTAGTTCTTCTTTCTACTCTCCCCATCTTTGATTTTAGTATGAAGAATAAATAAATGTGAATGTGGTGTAAGTTCTGCCCTGCAGTTAGTATCTATTAAGCCTCTGGAAACAGAGCCAATAAACAGTGATAAGATTGATTGGATGATACCCAGTTTATTTCTGTGTGTAAAGCAATAATTTTAATCAGATAATAGTCATGGCTATTTTCTTTTTAGGTTTCCTAGGTGGGAATTTTAAAAAAAAAAAAAAAAAAAAAAAATTTCTTGTTCAACCTGCATTTTGCTTAATGCAAATGCAACCGCTCTGAAAGCAGAATGATTTCTAGCATTGCCATTCTGTCTGGGTCTGTAAACAACCCACCTGGCTATCAATCTTCTCTTCTCCAAAAACACTATGTGAAGACAAATGGCCAAATCTGGTGGCTTGAATGGTCCTGCGCAAAAAACCCCCTACAGCTGTCTTGATTTTTCCAAAATTCATCCCTTCTCCAAACCTGGAAAAATCAAGCTCTGTAAAAAAACAAGAATCATTTATTAACTGATGATACAACTCTTTAAAGACCACCAAACATCACTGTTGCAGCAGAGATTCTTCATTCTGTTAAAAGCTGCATATTTATTCAGTTAATCGGCTCTGGATTATTTCTTTTATCAGTATTTATGTTGTTGCCTGCACAGAGGAGTGCACCCCCAAAGAGACTATTTTTTCAATTCACATCCACTGTATCAGCTCTGACCCAAGTTACAAAACTCTTTGAAGAATTAGGGAAGATATATATTCCTGGCTTTTATCTGCTCAACTATCTTTCAGCACGTCTTTTACTTTAACTGTGTCAACCTAAGCATAGCAGGTACAGGTATGGTTAGCTGCATGTGCACTTCGATGGATGAAGACTGGGAGGAAACACCAACAAAGGCTTGATCCATTTGCAAGTACCTCTGTGAGACGAGGAGTTGTAGAGTGAGAGTTTGTTGTGATGTGCAGTGAAGGTGAGCTCTCTAGGGGAGCCATGGGGTACCGAATGCTTTCTTGCCTCCTTGTTCAGGCAGATAAAAGGAGTCTTTCCTTTGGCATTGCTCAGACCGGGTGAAACATCACACATCTCAAAGCTTTCCTGAATTTCTTGTAAGGCAGAAGTGCACTAACTACACAGCTAAATGTCTGCCACAAATAAGAAAGTATTTGAAACAATTTCTTTTGTTATTGTTTTGTTTTCTAGCATTTTGGACAGCAAAGGAAGTTCTACTTTAATCTTGGTGCTCTCCCACTCTCACCTCTCCATTACTGATACTCAGTTTCTCACCAGGAGGTTGCTGGCAATGTTGATCAGAGGCTGTGGCTTTACAAGTTGTAGCAGCAACAACAAATCGGTCCTTAAAAATAGTCTTTCTTTCTGTTTCATGTTTTTTTTCTGTGAGAATAACTCTTTGCTTTGTTTTTTTCATTCCCCAGTAAAGGCATGCACCAGACTGAAGCTAGTTGTTATGCACACAGGTATCTGAACCTGCAGCTAACAAGAGGCTTGCTTCCATGAGCGACTTTCATTTAACCATGAAAGGCAAGTACCACTCCTGAGATCTTAGTGTCTTTCCTTAGGATTCTGCTTGAGAAGGTTCTGTTTGGATACACCTTAGCGACCTCTTCACCTACAAAGAAAAAGAATAAGGATTTGTATCCTGCTCTCCACTGGAGAAACATTTCAGCACTATCAGTGACTCTGGAAGTAATTTCCTCTGAGATTTTCTTGGCTTTGTACACAAAAAAAAAGACCTGAGAATTGTTTCATTGCTACTCTTCCCCTTCCTGAGACAATAGTCTGTTTCCTTTTGTTATCCTCTTACTAAATTCTGGAAGTTTTTTTTTTTTTTTGTAGCCAACAGTTGGAAGTTTTTCTTCTCTCTCCATGGTTCTTCACATACAGTGGGGACTTCTGTTTTTATGATTCAATGATATACTTGCCAATTTACAATGCATGATTATTCTTTGAGTACATAATAGATTGGGAGAGTTCCTAATTTCTTGCTTTAATTTCTATTTGAAGTAGTCCTTTAAAAAAGACAAGAATAAAATGGATTCTTTGAATAATGGGGAAAATAAAATTACTGACTTCCATAGAAGTCAGTCACTCAAGGCTCGTGTCTGAAGCAGTGTAATTCTAATTAAATGAGATGATGTGACTAGATACTTATATCATAAATCTAAACAATTTGCTTTCTACAGAATTTTTTTTTTTTTAGGATTTTCAAACAAAATAGCCAAAAAAGGATTTTTTTTTTTTTTTTTTCCCCCTCTGGTCTATCTATAAGGAAATTCTGTTAAATAAAGGCCTTTCTCCAAAGATGCTCTTTGCAGGTTTTTAAGGACCTCTTCAAAGTCCCCTGAGTCTTAATTACAACAGTCTTCATAGAAATTAAAAATAAACTGTGCACTATATAAAAACCAAATACATTCTATGGAAACCTCTGATATAATTAAAATTCTCAAGGAAAGTTTGGATCCATGCTGTTTTCTGAGGATAAAAGGGAGTCTGATTTGACCATTTGAAAAGGAAATTAGGTCATAGTCTTGAATACCTAGCTTTCTGGAATACTGAAAATATCATATTCTTTATTATTTGGAATGTGAATGTATGGCATTTAGGGTACTTTTATCTTTTTCTTCTTCTCCGTTGGAATTATTGCATGACAGTGTTACTGAAGACATTTGGGAGGGGAAATTATTCCATGAGAAGTTGTGTAGCAGTGGAAAGTGAATAACCTGAGGCAAAACAAGAAAGAAATCGGAACAGGTTCAGGTCGGGGATTATTACTTTGGGAATGAACAGCCGAGAGCAAGGCAGTAGTAAGGTGAAAGCAGGCTAAATACTTAAGAGCTGCAGTCAGACCATACAAAAAGACTTGTAGAAACATGGCAGTCCTGGCATGTTAATCAGGTTTTTGCCAGGAGTGATGGAAGTGCTTGTGTAGGAATGGCAAAGAAATTTATATTTTATACTATGTATGCAGGAAAATGAAGCTGGTTTAACAATTGACTTAAAAACTGATCTAGTTAAACTGGCATGTATCCTTAATGTCAGTGCATTTAAATACCTTAGCTTGTACCGGCAAACAAATCCAAGCTTGTTTCAATCCTGTTTAGGTACATCTGTGTTTACACAAGTTAACTAGTTTGACTCTTAAATTACTGGGCTAAAAGGATGCAATCCTGCTGGTAGAGCCGTGTTGTAAAGACAACAGAATTGCCAGCTTCAGCTCTAGAAAGTAACCCTGATGGTTTAAACTTCTCTTTTATGTGATACTTAACTGTGCCTATGTTCACACGTTGGGCTTCTCAGGAATGTGATGTTGCAAAGTGTTTCAGTTTGTCTGCTCTCTGCCCTGAGTAGATCTAGGCCAAGTGCTTAACTGGCTCTTGTTTCGGATCTGTGCAGACCTACCATCAGTCTGACAAGGTACCAGCGGGTGCCGAGCTGTGTGCTGCAGCCTTCTCCAGCAACAGAACTGCAGCAGGGTTGCACGTTTCTGCTGCTGCCTCCACTCCAGGCATCTCTTGTGTGGTATGACAGAGACTGGTTCCCACCTGGTACAGTGCATTACTCTTTTTCCTCTCTCAAAGCTGTGGAAAGCTAACATCAGGTGGCCTTCCTTATCACGCTTTTGTGTAGGAGGCAAAGATACAGACAATCACAAATTGTGTAGCAAACAGCTATGCTTTCTAATGGTGGGTGCCCGTAGAGGTGTCCAGCCATTGCCCTTGTCTTAGCTGCATGGCATATTAAGAATTGTAAGAACAAAACATTGCCTTACCCTTTAGCATTTTCTAGTTGTAAGAAAAGTAGGTTTCTTCAAAAGGAGCAATTTAATTAGTGCCTTTATATCAAAACCCTTCAAGTGCCAAGGTTCAGGAGTTTTGGAAATGTAAGTTACTTGGAATCTGGACTGTGAACAGTTCATACCAGATGTAATGTCATCAGCTGTGCAGTGTACGGCACACTGGAACTTCATGCTGTGAACAGTAACACAAGTAACAGCAGATATTTACATCTGCTGCGTAAGGGGCATGATGCGATCAGTGAACCGAAGGGAGAAATTCTGTCTGTATAGTCAGTGCCCATCTGTAAAGACTGTAATTCTTGATCAAAGGGCTGAATTTTCTCCCTTCAAAGACTTTCTCTTTGTGTCATAGATGGGCATACTTTCTTTTATGCAAAGGGAGAAGTCATACCAAAACAGGATATCCTGGTTTATGAATTTTAATAATGTTAATAATAAAAAAGAAAAAAATCAGGCAAGTTAGCTTGTGACTGAAGAGTGATCCAGTAGTCTGTATACATGATTCAGTATTACTTATCCACTGTTTGAATCTAATCTTCAATGTCTTCCTTTTAAGTGTGGATTTCCTAAGTATGACTATGGAACTGCTATTTATTGTATTTTTACTCCTTCAACTCTAGTACCATGTGAATACAAACTGCAGCTTTTGAAATTGTTCCCCTTTTATCACTTACTGTTTATTGATTTATTTCTTACTAAGATTGCAGATCAGATGTTCTATCTTCTTGAACATTAGTTTTCCATGGGAGGAATGGTGAAGGTGGGAAAATGACATTAGATTTAATTCAGAATATTCTCACAGTGACTTAGACTTTCAGCAGCATTGCTGAGTACCTGCTGAAGCAATGCTAAGCTTTGTATATGTAATGGGAAGCCATCAAGCAGCTTGTTACAAGATGTTTGTTTGCATTCTATTCTAAACAGCTGTAAATAAACATCTTGCAACAAGACCATGTTTTTGTCTTTAATTCAGGAAGGAAGAGAAGGAGGGATTCAAGCTGTTTTCTTCAGGCTGCTTTTATGGTACAATCTGCCTTAAGTGATGTACTGCTGCATGTGCCTAGGAACAGACCAGAGCATGCTCCTTGTCTCCTTTCCAGTTTCTTGCAACTCCAATTCTTTCCAGAAGCCCCAAGAACTCCTCA
>NW_009192290.1:90354-104868 GCF_000690835.1 Fulmarus glacialis | reverse complement strand
GGAAAGAGTAAGACACTTCACTCCTTTCTTTTTTTGGGTCAAGATTCTCTTTTATGTGACCTGAATTGATATTAAGGGAGAAGATGACTCCAAGGCCCCCCTGTTGCCAAGTCTTTGCCAAACCCATCTGTGCCTACTTGTAGGGCAGAGT
Organism: Fulmarus glacialis; assembly: GCF_000690835.1. Taxonomy (NCBI): domain Eukaryota; kingdom Metazoa; phylum Chordata; class Aves; order Procellariiformes; family Procellariidae; genus Fulmarus; species Fulmarus glacialis. The sequence goes on along the minus strand of NW_009192290.1, from coordinate 104,717 downwards.
TCTTGGCAACCAGCCCTACCAACTTACTTCTTCCTCCTGCTGCTAGTCTAAGAGCCAAACACAAGAGAAAGAGATCACATTTTTCTTACTTTTTATCGCTTTTTAGCTCGTGTTGGGATTTCTGCTTTGCCAGCATCATTGAAAAAATTTAAGAGCTGATAATTCATCCATAGTTAGTATTAGGTATAACTTACACCGTGATATTCATTCCCTTTGCTTTTCGCTCACCTCCTATCCCCAGGGTAAGGAAAGTGACATTCACAGAAAAAGAAAAGTTAGGTCAAAACTACTCAATTTTCCACCAGAGCTAAACTTGGCTGCACAAGTCCTGAAGGACGGGTGTCTACTTTCTAGAAAACAAATGATATATTGATTTCCTGTTACAAGAAGGCACTGACAGGAACTTTCAAAACAAAAGCCTTCTTTCAGCAGAGCATTTAAATATGGGACTGCTTAAATTGTGCACGGTCTTAAGTGCTCTGCTGGAACAGCTCTTCAGTGCCTGGCTTTGAATCCCCGTGTCAGCCTTGCCCCAGCCCTCACCTGGGCTTTGCCCTGTGCTTGGAGGTGCAGGGGGGTCACCTGTCACACCGGTAACATGCATTTTGCATCCCTGGGCAGACTGCTGAGATTTTGAATTTCTGAAAAGTGTCAGAGTCCGTTGGGGGTTTTCTTTTCTTTTACTCTCTATTTTCTTTTCCCGTCTTCTCTCCCGGTCACACACAGTGTGAACTTCAAGATTCATTTCAAGTCTTCCTCCATTTTATGAGGACAGGGAAGAGGTTAAGGGAGTTAGGTTTTTTTAAAACCAATTTTATTTCCCCTTTTTCTACTATTAACTGCTTATATGTATTGCAATGCTCATTTTCCCCAAATCCCAACCAAAAAGTTTCCCAAAGGCAAATAGAAGTAATGCTTTCTAGGTTTTTTTAATTACTTTCTCAGATGAGTAGCAACAGCTGTGGTGTGCTTTCCCATTGAGATGGATATTTATATCTTGCTGTATGCATATCTTTGCACATGTGCAGGTACAGTGGTTACTGCTAGTGTAACTGATGATAGTTGAATTGCTGCTCATCCTGGAACACAAAACAGCTTTACTCCTTCTTAAATATTTTTTTTTTTTTTTTTAAATTTGCTGTACTAGCACTGTTTTCTCTCAGGATCGATTCAGCTCACAGTAGCATTTCCCGAGTGACTTTGCCCGCTGCATTCCTCCCGGGTGATCCCTGCTGCAGATGCCTCTCCCTCTCCCGGCTGTTCGGGACGAGGGGCCGGTTCGTGGCTGGAGCTGTTCCTTCTTGCCCTGGGGTGGAAGAGTGACATGCTAATATAGTGACTCACAGAGAAAATATCTTTCAAGTACAGGAAATGAGGAGACAAAATACCAATCTTTTCCAATCATATTTGTCAAGAGCTGTATGAATAAGAGGGAGATGATAAACTTTCAGGTATTTCTAATTTGAAAAATACCTGTAGGACTTGCTCCAAGCAGATTGATATTTTACTTAAGGTTCTCAGGAAGCTATAAAACACAGCAAAGTGATGGCAATAAGATCCCAACAGTTTCTTAAATAGATGAAAGGATGCTTCAAAGTCTATTTGTTTAGTCAGTCTCTCTTTTCATCTTTGTTAATTGCTGAGAAGGATGAAGTAGCATTAGTATGCACAGCTTGTGAATTATAATCTTTAAAAGGAATCTTTTTTTAAACATAGGTGTTCACCTTAATCCTGCTTTCTCATGAGTGCTGCACGTGTGTTTACTGATATACTTTAAAATTTATTGCCATAATAATAATTAAAAAGAAAAAAGACAAAGTAAATGAATAGGTTTGGAAATTGTTTTATTAACTGAGGGGCCCTATTTTCAGACATCTGTATCCCAATTTTTAAAATTTTTGTTTAAATATGTAATCTTGTTAATTGGGAATGCTATTGAAGTTCTTGTAATAGTTCATTTGGAAACAATTTTATTCTTAAGTTGCACAATTTTTGTGCTACTTTGTACTGTACTATATGCAGTAATACTTGAAAAAACTATGTCTTTAGTAATACAATTCAACTTTTGAATTTCACATGTATATCTAAGAGATCTTGTTTCTGACCCTCCAAGTGTATTCATGATAATCCTAATCTTTAAATTAAGAGTGGGAGGAAAGCTTTCAGGTTTGGGCATCTTTTTTTTCTTCTTGGGAATGTGCTGGTGGAAATGACAGGGAATGATTAATTTGTGTAGAACATTCATTTTTAAGATCCGAGTCATATAAAATTAAGCAGGCATTTTTAAAAGTAATTTCTGTAGTTGTTCCAGAAAGGGTTCATGCATTCCCATCTCCAAAATAGAAGTATTTTTATTTAAGTTATGTAGCATAACCATGGCAAAAGTGCCTTGATGATCTGGCAGAATGTGGATTGCCACCAGAGTTACCTGCCTTTGCTAGGGAGCTGCTTCCACTTATGTGCTGTACCACAGGCAGACCAAGCAATGTGAACATATATATATATATATGTGTGTGTGTGTATATATATATATCAGAATGTGATATGGCTGAATCACAGTAGGTTAGCCAATAGCATGATATCCATTATGTCCAAATTATCGTAAAGTCTAAAATGAAGAATAATGTGTGAACTCAGGTTTGGTCATCTTCAGAAATTGGAATACCATATGGCAGGTAACTAGTTTATCATTGTGATGTTTTTGAAGTCACTCAATATCAGATATACCAGTAAAAAAAAGGTGTAAAATTTGCAATTGGAAACATGTCAGAGTTGGTTTCTTAGAAGGTGTATTTGACATGTGCGTTGCCAATCTATAGAAGAATTTATCTAGCCTAGGTATAGCTTAGAATGAGCTTGTTAATGGCTGGTGTGTTGCAGCGTGTTCTCCCCACAGTAGCAGTTTGGAAGCAGTCAGGGTGGCATTATCAAAACAGAGATAAATCTTAAAAAAAAAAAAAAAAATGGAGAGGGAGAGTGAACTTAGTTGTTGTTACACAGGCATACAATTTTCTCAACCCCACTTAACCAAAATCTGCCTGGAGCTGTAACGTTCAGCATGTGTCAAGGGCATATCAGTTTGGCTGTATTACAAATAACATCTAAAATAGCAGAAAAGTGTGAGGGCAGGGCTGTGTTCTCTGGTAAGCTGATTTTTTGCTTTGAGTGCCTTTCAAATTTTTTTTTTTTTTAAGTGTCATGTAACCCTTGGTAGGCAGATTAGCAGGCATGTGGGATTCTTCTCCAACAAGATTATAGTACCTAAAGAATCATATTATTGTGCCCAGATCTTTTCCTTTCATCTGGTGGCCCCTCAAGCACTCTTAAAAATGCTTATTTCCACCTTCCTTTTTACAGTGTCTGCCTTCCCGGGTTTTCTGCTGCATACAGAAGAGCCCAGTTTATAAAGATATAGAGCCCAGCGACTACAAAGGAGCTCCCTCTGTCAGTTTGTCATGCTTTAAAGGATTGTGGGCACCCTGAAGGGAAGATTAGTGGAAGATTGTCCAAATTGTCAGGGTTCTGAATTCTTTTTTAGCAACCATTTTCTTGTGTAGGCTTAGAAAAGAAAAAGAAAAAGGAAAGTCTGTTTATGGGGGAAGGTGATAAACGGGCAGGAATGGTGAAATTCCTTCTCTATAAGAGGCTGATCGCAGGCCATGTGAGCACAATTTCTCAATTCAAGACCTAAGTATCTGACCCAGCCCTCTGAGACCTAAATCATAAGCTTTGAATATTTTGTGCTTAGTACTTGCCCAGAGCCTGAAACCAAGGAGCCCAAATATTCAATGGGATCGTCTTTCTCAGTGCTGTTTGCTCTAGCTTTAATAAAATAAACTATGTATCTCTTCCTCTTCCATTGATTACATGGATTCTTTCTGAAGACACCTTGTTTTGTATTCCAGCTGTGAATTATTTTCTCTTTCTTGGTAATCCAAACTAATGTCTGACTGGTTTCTCTTATTTTGCCCTCACAGTTCTGCTCATTCCTACCCTGCCCCCAATAGTGATGCTTTGTCATGCCAAGGTATGATGTTCCCCCTGATTAAGCTAAGTAACTGGTCAAATATGCAGGGAAAGGGCCAGGATTAGTGGTTCCCTTTTATTAAGAGGAGGCTCCACTGCTTTGCTCCTTGGGCTTTCAGGAGAACTTGTAGGGTTGCTCACAAGCTTGGGCCTGTTGTAAGTGCAAAAGCTGTAGTTAGCAGCAAGCCCTGTCTCTGGAGGAAATGACAGGTTCACTCTCTGGTGACTTGATCCAGTGACTCACGAGTTAAGTGCAGCTTGTTATCATTCCTCTGCACTGTATGGCTCTTTTTGCCATCACTAGCACATATGCCTGACTAACCTCCAGCTTGGAGTGACGGATGGGCGAGGAGGAAGATCAGGGCTGCTGTGTCCAGGTATTTCTGTACGTTTGCTGTATAGCTCATTCATAGTAGACCTGACCCTTCCAGGGAGCACTGGTCTCACTGTCACACACTACACATATGGTCAACACATGTACTATGAATGCGATGCTTTTGGGACATGTCAGGTTGCTGCATTCACATGAATCATCTGTCTAGCCCATGCACAGTAAATCCACTGCTTCTGGACAGGCTCAGGTGTACGGCGTGTGCTGTGTGCAGTTGCTCTGTGTGTACACTGGAGAAACAGCTGAGCTTTCTAGCTCTGTGGCAGACCCTTGTGCAGGCCAGATGTCTGAAAGTCCCAACCAAATGTCAAACTCTCAGATTTTGTTGGGTCAAAATTTTCCCTTGGGAAAGCTGGCTGTATGACAGAGAGGAGGTAAAGTATTCTCGTGGCTGTGCTGGGGAGGGGTGATCTTTGGTGCACTTGTTTTGCAAACCTGAAGCACAGATAAAAAGGAGCAAAACTGCTTATGGTAGGGGTTTCATAGGAATTAGTAATTCTAAAAGAGCTGATCCTAGAAAAATATTGTAGGGCTGAACAGGACATTACCACAGATCACTTCTGAAAAGTCGCTGTCCCAGTAAGAGTTCTCTGAGCCAACAGCTTCTGAGTTTGTACCCAGCCCAGCTACTACACATCCTATTCAAAATGCTGATTTATTTCAAGCATCATTGCTTGTTACACTCTGGACAGGAGCGTAACCCAATTTACTACTCACCATTGTCATAACAGGGTGGGAAGTTAGTGATGCGTAAACGTGGCTTTGGCCACCTGCACAGACAGGAGTCCTTTTTGTCTCACTGGTCCCTTCTCGGGGCCAGCAGGGAGACTTAGCCTTCTCTCCCTTGCACTTTCACCACAGTCATGCTCATCCTGAATAAAGTGGTGCAAGCCTATTCCTAGTCTGAACTGGAAGAAGTTCAGGTAAAATATACCGCATTGGTATGTGTGATGCCTGGAAGAAGTGGAAAAGTGTTTGTGGTTGAAGAAACTCGGGCCAATAGCTGAGCAGCCACGGGCTCTGCATTCATAGCCAAGCATAAATTTGATGAGTCTTTTAGATACTTCCAGCAGCTTCAGTATTATCTCAGGTGCATTTAACTGTACAGCAGTGACTATAATTTACAGTGGCTAGAAAATTCAGCCAAACAACCTGTTTTGTGCTTACTCTGTTCAGGCTTTATACCTACAGGACGTTATCTGATGTTACTTTACGTAGTTACTGCCTGTGGGAGATGGTACTTCTGGGAATATATTTCTAGGTCACTAGATATTGCGAGGATACACAGGATTAGAGAGATAACCAGCTACATGTCTACAGTATCATTTGTTCCCCTTCTCAGCAGGTAATAAATAGTTACACAGAACACAGCAATAGTTGATATACCTACTAAACCATCTGTTCAGGACTGCTCAAATGGAGTTGGTTAAGTAATTATCCCCTAGGGGCTGTTTATATTTTAGAGTATCTGCTTGTCCTTTAGATCCTTAACCTTTAGACAGGTCCACATAGCGATGCCATGATTTATTTTCTTTGTGTGGTCTTGACCTTCTCCTGGCAGATTTAACATTACCTTCCGCAAGAATGTAGCTAATGCTAGAAAGGAATGACTATATATGAATTTCTGTACTTTCCAACTGCTAGCTTTATATGTGAGTTTTTGTAATCTCTGCTATTAAGCTATCGAATTCAGGCCTAATAATCCACTGGGGCTGGATGGGATTCGTGCGATACTGTAATCTAAGAACTGCGGTTTGGGATAATACTATTCCAAATATGCTGACTTGCTTGCTTGCCTGCCTTTCCTCTCCATCTTCTGTGCTATTGGCTTTTTTACTCAAGTCTTGAAAAGCTGTAGAAATCAGGTTCTTAGTGAATTAATTTTCTCCTTAGGAGCCTAGACCCCCTCTATTTGAAATTGAGGGAAGAAATCTTATAGACTAGAATAAGACACAGCAAAAATAAAGTGGGTTTTTTGGGATTGTTTCCTGTTAAATTAATAGTGGAGCTTCCAGTGGGTAAATTTAGCTGGGCTTACAGTACCCAAACGCCCTGCATTTCTAATAGAAATGCATCACATACTGCAACTGCATTAAGTGGGCATAATGAAAAGTGACTTGTCAGACTCCAGTCCTGGCGGCCTCAGAAAAAGGATACTGTGGCTTGGGAGAGGCATGAAGAATGGGTTAGTTTCCCTGCTTTAGAAGTGCTGATCCCTTACAGTTCACAGCTAAAGCATATACCGATGGGGCCGTGTGGGAACACTCGCCCCACTGCTGTGTTTTAGTCCCTTCACTGGGTACTTCAACTTTTCACCAAAATAGGGAGGCAAAGGAAGATTGTGTTGTCAGTGAGACAACTTGACAGATCTTACCTCTGTGTGTTTGCAAATAAGTTAGAACTGTTTCACGTGTATTTTAAATGAGCCCTATGATTTATTTCCTAGGCTCTTAACTTGCTTTGTGGCTTCAACTTTTTAATCACAATAAAAGTTTGATAGCCTTTAAATCCATATCTGTGGGCTGCTTAGAAAAATTGAATCAGTTGTGATGTCTGTAAAGTAGTCAGCACTTTAATGGTCAATCCCTGATGCAAGGCACTTTGTGCCTTTCAGTAAAGAATTAAATTTTAACTATTTTTAAAAATGTTTATAAAAAGAGAGATTATAAAATGCCTGACAGCGTGTCCTTCTGTGTTCATGAGGAAGTTTCTAGTTCTGTGCTGAAGGCAAATCTAACTAAGGCCCTGGTCTGCAGTGGATATGCCCCAGGGCTGCGCGCTTTGCTTTTGGGAGATGTTTCTAATAATCTTTGCCCTGGTTTTCTACTTGTGAAATGAAGGATAATGATATTCTAGCCTCTACTCTTTTATCTGTCCAGTAAGAGGCACAGCTTTCATGTTACCTGCTGGAGGCTGCCGTGGTTGCAGAAAAGAATAGCCAACTTCTTCTGTAAGTTTTAATATTTAAGCATTTGCTAACTATATAGAGAGCTAAAACTATGAATCATGAGCTGCTGTTCACTTTCAGGCTTGTTCAGAGAAATGGAGGTGGTTCAGCACTGGTAGTGATGGTAGCTACCCCCGTCGCTTGGTTCCCAGTTGCTATTTGTTGTTTAACAAAGAATATCTAAATTCTCTAGTAGGATGTTTTCTTCTCTGTATTCCTTGCCTTATCTCAAGGACAGTCTCTGTACGCTGGGACAGAAAAAGATGATATTCTGGTTGCTCTGTTGCATAGAAACTTCACGGGATTATAGTCTAAGAAGAAAGTGTATTTATTATGGTGTCTTTTTCATCAGTAGATGTCACAGGAATGCACAAAGAAGGTCAACACCATTATCTCTTTTGCAGATGGAGAAACTGTCTCTGTAGTTATTGCAAATGAGGAAGCTGTCTCGCCTTACAGACATTGCCTGGAACCTGCTCTGTAGCCCGTAACTGAATTTGAATTTGCCTAAGAATTTATTCTTTTCTATTGCACCTTTGGAGCCCATTTAACCTTTTTAAGGGACTATTTCTCCAACAGTAAATATGAAATATTATTGCAGAGATTGCCACATCCTTTTTATTAATTACTTTTAAGCTTTATTATTTGAAATGAAAGTGGTTTAATTAAGCTGCTCAAATCTTCAAAATTGGCAGTATTTTCCTACCAGTATCATAGTAGCCAATGATCAGAAATAGCATTGCAGCCAGGGCCACGTATGTCCACCTTTTCTGAGTAATTTTCTCTTTTTCAGCACAGAAATTTGCCTGAAAGGAATGTAGGGTTTATTTTTTCAGGTTTATCTGAGCTCTAAATGTCAAGCAGCCTTAGTGGAGAAGCTTTGTGGGGCAGGCAAACGATGGGAAATCCCACATCAGGCTACTCTCTGCCCATGAAGTCATGCTGAAACATGAGGCTGATATGCTCCAAGCACCTGGAGCTTTTCTGCTTTCAACTGGTGATTTTTACACATGACTGACTTAGAAAACTGATGGTTTGTTTAGGGTTGGCTTAAGACAGAGCACTTTAAATAAAGAGTAGAAGATGAGTAAGATTAAAAGCGCAATTGGATATAAATATGGGTGTCAGGGTTAACCACATTTAACATTTAAAGGACAAGTTTTGGAAGGAAAATTAACTTTCCTGCTTCAGGGTCTAACCTAATCTTTGTTCCAAAAGTAGGATTCCCCTGAGTAGCTGCATGATCTCACTTTTGCCTGATGCAGGCATTTACACTTTCTCTTCTTGAAAATCTGCCTTTGACTTTGGGAGAAGAAAATATGAACCAAGAGAACCACCTGCTTGTCTTGGTCCTTTCTGAAGCCATTTTCTTCTCTGTGCATGTGCAGGTGCGTATGGAGGGAAGGGAAGGAAAAATGCATATAGATGTAAAATACAGACAACCATTTAGTGGCTCTAGTCTTGGCCTTTGTAGCTTAGTTCACCACCTGTAAAATGGTCTTTATATTTTTTCTAGCTATAGTAAGCATACCAGTATGTTAATGCATCTCTTCTCTGTACAAGGCTGTGAAAGTACAGTTACACTTGTTATTTATCTGGGGAATATATGTGCCCCCTCCCTGGAGTGGAAGCTGGAGTAAGGGAATCTCAAGGACTAGCTCATTTTGGGGAGGAAGCGGAGGCAGGCAGGAGCGGGGAATAAATCCAGGAACTGACTCAGGGTTTCTGTGTTCTAGTAAGGGATTCAAACCATGAATGATTTAAACTCATTAAGTTTGAATCCCATCCCAAATCTCAGCAAATTTTATGCTGTATTTCTCTCTTGCACATTTAAGATAAACAATTAGTTTGCAACAGCAAGATCTCTTCTATCTGCTCTAAGACTACTGAAGGAGCCTTCACAGAGCTCATCCTTGGCAAAACCTCTCTGTTACCACCAGTGCTGTTTATGTATCATGTTCCTGTTGCCTGCCTGTCTGCTGCCCCTTCAGCCCAGAAATGACCTGAGAGCACCTTTGATTTTAACAGTAAACATGAAGCAGCCTGTAAGGAGAGTTGGGGACTTCTGTGGGGAAAGTGCTGTGTACATGTAAGAGATCATTGCACCTAAAGGCTGACAGCCTTTTCAAAAGGTTAGCAAGCATCTCCCACTCATGCTCACAGGGAGTCTGCCAGATTAGAGATTTCTGTCCTGGCATATCTCTAAAATCATAATGACTTTTATTTAGCATTACTGTGGATGCCTTGAACATTTCTATGGGACTTCCACTGTCAATTCAGCATTAAAGTGCCATTAAAGCAAAGTGTTACTGTAAGAAGCGGTATCTGCCAAACATTTCTCAGAAGAGCACTGTGCTTTACAAGATGGGTAAGCGTTCACTCTTTTCCATTTTCATGTAAAAGTCAGAGATAAGTCTTTTTATTGATTAGACAAAACAATAGAGACGAAATGTGTGAGAACTGTTGGCAAGACTTTTTATGTCAAGTGGCATATCAGTATATATTAATTTGCTGTTCATTGCACTACAGTGTCCAAGATGAATCTTCGTCGGTATTCAGGAGAACATAATGTGAAACTGCACAGGAATATAGGACACTTCCTATATAAAATTGCCAAATTGTTCAGACTGAAATGGTGACTCCTGGCTATAAAACTACATTGCAAAACTCTTCTAACAACTTCTAAGTGAACTGTACTTGATATTTTTATGTGGCATTGACTATATCTTTATTCTAAACTCCCTTTTCAAAAGCAACATTAACAGTTAGGCACAAGTTGCACTGAAAGCTAATGGGGTTAGGCTCCTATGTCACTTATGTGACTTCAGAAAGTTTTAGCTGAAAAGATCAAAATGACCAAAGAGGGCTCATGTTTCCATAGGAATCTTCTGTATTCTGCATCACAGAACCTTATCCTGCAAAAGCAGTGTAATAAATCCTAAGATCATTTTACAGCCCTCCTCCACTCTGTTTAGACGATTTACAGCAGAAGTGGCCAACCAATAAAGACGGGAAAAAGTAAGCAATAACATCAGTGAGATCGTGAAATTGGCTGAATAAATAAATCCAGCTCTCTTTGTTTGCAATCCTGATTTTGCAAGCTTTGGGGTCTAGTGGGGCAATGCTTTCCAGCCTTTCTCTGCATTTTTTTTAAAATGAAAGATGCAATATCCCACCCCATAGCAATCCTATGAAATATGTGACAAAAGCAAGGGCTGACAACAAACAAGATGTGGAATTTTAATAAGAGGTGTTTAGGTGGAAAAAATGTGATCTGTTAAAATTATTTGCTCCCAGTAAGAGAGAGGAAATGCTAAGATTTCTTAATTTGAAGTTGGAAATTTGAGAGAGGATAGCTGCACAGAGACCTCTGAATGACCCAAGTGAGATGCTCGCCTGAGTTGTAGAACTGAGACCTGCTCTGCCCAGTTCAGGCTGGGAGTTTGAACTCTGGATCTCCCTCATCCTAGCTTTTGGCTAATTTGGTAAACTGGTCTTTCTCTTTTCTTTTGGGGAAAAGGTTTGAAAGGTCTCTGTTAAATCCGGTTGTGGGAAGGGAGTGTTTTGAAATCTTAGTTTTATGAGACAGGAAATCCCTTTCCTCCATACCTGTAAGTGCCTGATGGGCCTGCTCTCTGCTGAGCTGATGCATTGCGGGGATTGGAATGGGAATATCAGACAAAAGAGCCTCTCATGTTTTTGATAGCTCTGGAAACTTCATGTTTTCTACCCTAGGAAGAGTACTTAAATGGAGTTCTTTTCTCATGCCACTACAGCATTCCCAAGGAAGATTCATGATTGGATTATGTTCCTAGGTGTTATAAATCAGAGCTAATGGCAGAGATAGGTTGATGGCTTGAAGTAAGTGGAAAAATAAATTGGGCAATGAGAAGGCCTAGGGCTGAGAAGACATAAATATAAAATTTACCCCGCACCCCCAAAGAAGAAGGCAGACCTTCAATTCTTAAAACGTCACTTAAACAAACAGGAAAAAAGTCTGTTATACATGGTCTTTGCTCAAGTGATGGGAAAGTTGAAATCTGGGACAATATAAAACCTATGTGAAGCTTTTGAAGAAGTAAAATTTCTGTGTTTCCTGAAAAATATAGAGATATGTAACATGAAACATTAATTTTGAAAGAGCATTAGGCTTTTTCAGGGGAAACATCAGAGGACATAAAAATCTTTGTCAATATCGGATTAGAATGAAGCATTAAAAAAAAGAAAAGCTTATATTCAGTCTCACGGGGTTGGACTGCCAGAGTTGAATGTCTCTATTTGGCCTTAATAATTGTTCTTTTATCCTTTGTGTGGTGTTGGTATGTTTTCACCCATAGCCTGCTGCCTCTGTCCCAGTCCTCTCAACTACCAGCTACCCTGGCTCAGTTCTCAGCTTTGTTCTCCTTTATGACTCAATCACGGACTGTAAAATCTCTGCTGAGGCAGTGATTCATCACCTGAATGCACTCCCTTTAAAATAAAGTATCCTTTTGTGATACAGAGAAGATAAAAAATTATTTTTCAAAGTAATTCCAGAGGTATTTTTCAGTCTAGATATCCTTCCTTCTTGGTTTTTTGGTATAAAGCTATATAACAATCTTTAAAAAGATAAAGAATATGTAACGTGCTATTTTTAATGATTATCTAGGATGATTATAATTTAATGATTATCTAGGATGCAAAATAATACTCGCAGAAGTAAATAAAAAAATTTAATTCCAAGTGGTTGTTGGCAGCAGTCTGTTTTGTTGTTCAATATCACACTGTTTCTGATCTCATTTATATTGACATGTGTTATAGCAACTTCTCTGAAGGGAATTGAGTTATTCTGAGGTGCAATTGCCACAGGTGAGATGAGAGTTAGGATGTTGCTACAGCCATGAATGTGTTTTATTTGCCTCATCTGTAGTGAAAGGTGTGTTTGCTCTGTTCCTCTGCCCTTTTGGATGCCTTTAGAAGAATCTACTCTTTTGTTAGTGCTTGTGAATAAGAATCTTCTATTGATTTTATTGGGAGAAACATGATCTCTCTGATAAAGAATAAACATGGCAGAAGACAGATCATTTGCTACAGAGCAGTTTTCTTTTGGAGAATGCTGATCGCTGATGAATTAGTACAGTTTGGACATGAATGTGGAAAAAAGTTGGTGATAGTCCTTCATCTGATGAACTCTCTTGTTTCTTTCCTGCTGTTACTCATGGCATGGTTTTCTTCCAGCCAACTGAGAAAAACTATTGAGAGAACAAGAAGTTTTTAAAAATGGTATTTGCCCGCATGAGGTATTCTGTGGTTTTTGTAACCAGGTACAATCTTGCTTTTGACCAGTGAAGAAGTCTGTTACTAATGACCACGTAAACATTGTAAAGAATCTAAGACGCTTCATGAATATGAATTTCCTGGAATAAAGGAAAGAGAAGCTGGCCTTTCCAGCCTTAACAGCCTTAACCTGTTCAATGCATACCAAAGCTGGGTGCCAACCAGCTGTCACCTTTACTGTGACACTGCCAATGCAATGCAGAGGGCTTGTTAACCACAGGGAAGCAGAGCTGGCCTGCTTTGCTGCTGCCTCTTTGGACAGTCATTTTTTCCATTTCTGTTGTCTAGATGTATTGCATGGCTCAGTTCAAAGGCACTTCTTAAAATAATGCTTGTGGTAATGCTGAATTGAAAATAAGCGTGTGGGTGGGTGGGTGGTACAAAAGGGAGCAAGGAGTACATACACAGGTTTTTCTGATTCACAAGTTGCTTTTCTGAATCTCACAGTGGAAAATTACCCATGGTTGTGCTGTTCTTTGATTTCTTCAGCTGAGGAGGCTGCTTGTGAGTTGAATGAGAAAGGTGAGCTCAGTGTAGGAAGGAGGGAGAGAGGAAATTCTGTGTTTGTGTAGCTTTGAACCACTACATGCTTTCTCCTGCTCCAGTATATTGCGTATTTTTAGTAACTGGGAGCTTTATTGCCCTACTAATGCCTAGAGTTGCAGGTGCATCCTAGAGCTGAATTGAGTCCAGTGATCTATGCACCGTTTTGGAAAACCTGCAGCATTTTCACAATGTGCCCATTGACATTAATGGGACTTTTAGTGAAATAAACTTATATTCATTATCTAAGTTCTTTTTTTTGATAAAAGTAATTTAAGGACAGTGACCTGAAGAAGTTGGAGTTTCTCTTCAAGAACTGAGTCTGTGGCACTTACTGTGGTAAATAATTCATGTAACATGAGGAGAATCACCAGTTCTTTCAAATTGTTCACACCCTGTGAAATCAGAATGCAGTTACAAAACCTGGAAGAAATTTCTAGGTTCGTTCGGCATATGTGTTTCACCTGCTGAGGTTGGTCAATAAATCTTATCACTTATAGGAAGGCTCTAAGGGATGTGAGAAGGCATGGAATTGATATCTACAGTATTCTGTAGATTTTTTTTTTTTTTTTTTTTTTTTTTTTAAATCTGAGAGCACTGCGTGTTTTGGAAAAGCATTTTACTAGACTTGGGAAATGGTTCTTATTCCCAGGTCTTCTCCAGTTCTATGTTGGATTTTACTTACCTGTAAAATGAGGAATGGTGATTTTTCTTTTTATTAGGTACTTTGAGATACAGGATTGAAAAGCCTTTGAGGAGTTTTCTTCTTGGGGTTTTTAAACAGGCTTTTTCTTAAACAAAACCAACTGCCTCCATAAAGAATAAATGTTTCTTGCTTTTACTGTCCTTTGCTATGTCACCCTAGAATAGTGTCACAAATATTTTTAAGTAATTACTTTTGTGTGTTTGTGTGTTTTGTGTATACTTTTGAGATACAGGATTGAAAAGCCTTTGAGGAGTTTTCTTCTTGGGGTTTTTAAACAGGCTTTTTCTTAAACAAAACCAACTGCCTCCATAAAGAATAAATGTTTCTTGCTTTTACTGTCCTTTGCTATGTCACCCTAGAATAGTGTCACAAATATTTTTAAGTAATTACTTTTGTGTGTTTGTGTGTTTTGTGTATACTTTCAACAAAAACAT
>NW_009192290.1:65468-90322 GCF_000690835.1 Fulmarus glacialis | reverse complement strand
GATGGTGTGGTAGTGGATTGTCCTTGCTTCTCCAAAAACTGACGCTGGCAGACAATCTGACATTTCTGTGAGGCATGTCCTGACAAAGCTCCACTGAAGTCAAGCAGAGCTAGGACCATGAACTATTGACTGAGAAAATGCCTGAAAATCAGGGTGAACTGCTACTTACGCAAGCTTTTTATCTGGCATGGAGCAGTTCTTCCTTCCCTCCCTCTTCCTCCTTCATGGCCATAGGAATTACCGGGGTGCAGGGCTGCAGCAGCAGCACAGGCGGTGGGAGCATGGCTACCCGCAATCATATGGCAGGAGGATGTTTCCTGTTTTTCCATTATTATTAATACTATCGCTATTGTAATTTTATTCTGATCAGCCCTAACATCTATGTGAAATAAATCTAGCCGTAAACACCTGAGAGTTGTAATGGAGCCACTAACCAGCCATCACAGTGGCACAAGCAGTCCATTATGATTGACAGCATTTTTCTGTTGGCCCTAAAAAGTACAGAGCTGTCAATATAATCTTGTACTCTTTCCAGGTGCAGAACTTTAGGAATTAATCTGCCAGGAATTACAGTAGTATTAGAGGGTGGGAATTTAATTACAATATTGATTATACATATGTATTTATATACTGCACAAATCGAAAAGCAGCTGCAAGGGAACCTGGAGCTAACAGTTTTGCTCACTGTTTACAAGACTGCTGGGTTGTTGGCGTGATTGATTACCTTCACAATAACCTTTCTGTGTTCCAGAGAGCATACCCTATATATGAAGAAATGACTGTTCCCTTAGGGAGGTCGGCGCTCATAATGCAAATGTCAAATAATTTTTATATTAAAAACTAAACAAAAGGCCTGAATGATTTTTATTAGTAGCTGCTTTAATGAATTCACTGTCCTTTGAACCCAAACAATTTCAGCTTTAAGCACAAACCCCTGAAACCATATTTTATAATCTCTGAGAATTTTCTCTTCCAGATTTGATAGACTTAGAACTGTTGATTTTTGTTCTTACTTAATCTCTATCAGACTAAAAAGCTTTCTTTTTAAGAAACACAAACAAAAGAGAAGAAATGGACATCTAAAGTGAAAGATTTTTTTTAAATTTTATTTTTGAGCTATTTATTGACTTGAAAACATACAATGGGTTTATTATTTTACTGCTGGAAAATTGCCAAGGAGAGAATGAACTACGAATGATATAGATTATATATCACACTATATAATTAAGACAGCAAACAGTCTACTGGAAAATATTTTATAGACTATATATAATGGAAAGTTCACAGCAGTCTAAGAGACCACCTAATATGTCTTTTAATATGAATTCTACCAGAGATTTAAATTAACGTTTGAACACTGGTGCTTTACAGTCTATCAGTCTTGGTAATGATTACACCTGCCTGCACAGCCTAGTTTTGAAACTCTATTATTATTCAGAATTAACCTACTAGAAAAACTCAGCAGAGATTTGATGTGGTTTTCTCTGTTTTCTTTGCTATGTGAGCAGATCTTCTGGACACTGCCTTGGACTTTCTTCTTTGGTTCTTTTCTATAACTTGTGATGACCAATTTATCATGTATTTTGATACTTATTCTGTTCTGTGACGAGGAAACTGTTGCAAGATTCTATTTAATTAAGATACTATTGAAAGATGGCAGGCAAAAATGAGCTCTTTAAATATATATGTATATTGATTTTTAGCATGTGTGAAACATTTAGAATTTGGGTGGAAACCTGTTCCCACGGAAATAATCAGGAATGTTACTACTGGCTTTACTGGGACTAGGATCATTACCTCCATATGATGTTTTATTTCAGTGTCCCCGTACAGTGCACCAGTTTTCACTTAAACGTGCATTCCATGGCTTTCTCTAGAGTTTCTGGTCTTTGGCATACTGTACCTTACCAAAGGAATGTTGTTCTTGTTGCAAGTTTGCACTCACTGTTTAGTTGTAGGTCTAGTTATGCAGTATTTCATGAACACAATTGATGGAATGAATTCTGATTTTCCCCTCACTCTGTGTGAGCTGGTGTTACTTCACATCTTTTTGAGTGTTAATGAGAACTTGACTTTGTGCAAAACTGTAGTCCAGAAAGGGAACCCACAAGAGAAATGTCATTTGTTTTCACTCTTTTCCATTTTATGGCCACATTTGGTGGCAGTATTCTGCTTGCTTTACTGGAAAAATGCAAGATGGAAAGAATTTGGGTTTTAATAAAAAGGGTTAAAGAAACCCTTGTGGCTGAGTTTCCTGATTCGTGATAGTCACAAGACCTCTTTGGCTGCTTTAAATCCATATAGACACACTAATGCATCTTGTATTTGTCGTAAGACTGAGATCTCTGGACTTGTTGGCTCCAAAGGGCTAATAAAAGTCTTTATATTAGCTTTAATTGACAAGAGGGGAAAAAATGGCCCTAACAGATTGAAAAGAGAGTTCTGGCTTGATACGGCTGGCTCCAGAAAGAGAGCTCTGAATAGGGATGTGGCGTTTCTTGACTGTCCTCTCAAGCGAATGCTGTTGCTGCCCTTTCCTCCTAGGCTGGGTGGGACCAGGTTTTTCAGGCTGATGAGGAAGAGGAGCAGCACAGATGTATGGAGAGGCTGTTCCTCCCCCAGTGCTCTGGAGAAGATGCATGCCCTGTGGTGGGTGCTGCGGGGTTCATAAAAGGAAACGATGGAAATTTCTGCTGTGTGTCCTGATGAGTACCCAGGCTAGATCTGTGATGTTGAAAGTCATCTTCATTCCCACCGAGTTCTCAGAACCAAGGTTTTTCAGGCAGTATGCGTTAAAAATACAGCTCCCTTACATAATGTCTGAATTGACCCAGCTGCTTGAAAAATGACTGCTGAAGAGATTTGAAAGACTTTGTGACAGTCATCTGAGAAATCTTGGCATTCATCCTGACCTGACAGCCATGGGGTGGTGTTGCCATTTCTGATACGGTCTTTCTAGTAAATGTTCTCTGGCCTGCCTGCTAATAATATTGGAAAGCTCTGAATGTGATGCATGAAGTCGATTAAATGTAACATGTCTTTGAGAAATACTCAGAGATTAAATTTGCTTAAATAACACCAATGTTTTGGTTGTGCTATTTATAAAAACTAATGAGAACTTGAAAAGACAGGGATTAAAAAGAATTATTTGTCTATTGGCAATTCCCAAGGCTAATTTGCTTCATGAGATGGAAATGTATATACCCAGGAAAGCTTTCATACACATCTATATTGATAAAGTTATTAAAAAATCAGACCATTAGATCCTCTGGCATGGATAGCTGCTGTGTATTGAGGTTTCTTCAATCTTCTTGTTTTTTTGAACCCCTCTTGCAAAACTGCTTGTAACACTGTCAGTAATAAAAAGGTAGGATGCTTCCTGGGTTTGTAGGACCCAGTATGGCCCTGCTACGTGTACCGTTACGTGGCTTCTCTGGTGGCTCCTTGCTCTATTTTTTTGGCAGCTCCTCGGTGAAGGCAGGTAGCATCCCTGACAGGAGTGGCAGGCTCTCCTCTGGCCACTTGACACAGGGATGAGTGGGGTCTCAGAAGTGGGACCTGTGGTTGCTTTAGGAGGCTAGGAAAGAAGGAGCGAGACTTGGAAGGCACAACACGTGTGGTCCTCTGCTACAGGCTGAAATTGCTAGCAGCTCTCTCTGCATAATAAATGTGCAGCTGTGTGCGCTTAAACTGCAGGGTGACACTTAGGAAGGGACAAGGATCTTATGAATAGAACTAAATGTTGGTTACTGGTTATGTACCATCCTGGTTAGCTGCATAAAAACTCTTGAGACAAGGGAAAAAGCATATTCAAGTGGCAGAGAAAGAAAGAAAAAGACCAATGTGGTTCAAGAATTGAATGAGTGAAGGAAGATGAATTGGAGATTATAATTAGAAAGCAAAGGAGCAGGCAGGTTTTCCAACCTCAGTGGGAAAAGATGATTGACCTGAGCAGCAGGAGAAAAGACAAGGAAATATTGCTGACAGCTAAAATGCAGAAGCTATTACTTGAGAGACTGACCTCTGAAGGAGAGGGGGGGAGGAGTTTGAAAAAAACCCAACCAGTGAAACCTGCAGTGTTCATGCTGGAGTCAGCTTGCTCACGAAGCCAGAGAAACAACACTTGAAAGCTAAAGTATATTAAACAAAATTGCTAAGGTTATTACGTACATGTTGTTTCACGTGTTGTGCCGACATATTTTTGTAATGCTTGTACTTCATTCCTTGTGTTTATCAGAGCTTGTCAAAACACACTTTACAGTATTTGGTAAAGATGTTGAAGATGCAGGATGAAAATAGTAAGGCAAGGCAGAGGACAGTAGAGAGGATGCTACCAGCTATCTAGCATCTCCTCCTCCCATGCTTACTTCCCCCATTCTTTGCTGGGCAAATCAGTGCATGAGGACCATTTGTTCAGGAAGAACCTTCTTGTGGTCACCAGGTATTTCATTCCTCCAAAATACCTTTCAGTGATAAATAATATAGTGTTTTGTTTTCTTGAGAATATAAAGTAAAGGGTCAGCTCTTTAGCCAGGGTAGATAGGAATCATGCTGTAAAATCACATTGGACAATGTGTTTCTTTCCTGATGCCTGAAGTACCCCTGGGAATCCTCAGGGGTAGTAGTGTGAATTGGTGTGAGTTTTCTGAAGAATGAGGCTGAGTGATTTAACCCACACCATTACAGCCCTGCTACGTGAGGTCGAAGGCTGAGCGCACACAGCTGGATATGAATGAGCTGGTTTTCTTGTCCGGGGGCTTGGGTGGGCACAACCATACTCTGATCTTGGGCTGGGTGTTGTCTCCCTTGCCTCTCTTTCTCTCTGGATTGCTGCCCTTTGTACCACAGCTATTTTTCTTTTTTTTTTCCCCCTTCTGGTTATGAAATTTCCTTGATAGTTTTCGGTTCTCTTACAAATTACATATCATAAAAGACTGTTCTGATTACTACTCATTTCCAGACTTTCTACTTGTTTCATATCACCTTCAGTCCTATTTCCTCTGTCCCTTCCTTTCCTAACCAAGATTTCTCTTACCTGAAAAGATGTCTCCTATAAACAGAACAGTGCATTTAGGTGTCTAATAAGGCACTTTTAAACAAATCCTAATTATGAGTAACAGTTTTAAGTATTGCTAATGATTGCCTTCTGCTATGGAAAATTGGTCTCCTGAAAGACCGTGTGAATATGTGAGTGTGTAAAATAATTACTTGTCATACTAGATTCTTTTTTTCAGATAACAAATTAAGTTCCAGTAATTAGGTCTTGATCACTGACATCTAGGCAATGGTGTCTGCCCCCCGCCCCCTTTCTTTTTTTTTAAAGTATGATCAAATCACTTGCATCCACCAGCTGAAAACACGATGGAAATTTACCCCAAGCATATGTTCATGTAGGTGACAGTCGGATCGCGGAGGCATTCCAGAGTAGAACACATAGACAACATTCAAGATCACAATCTTGAATTTGCTTCCTCAGGCCATGGTATTTGGAGGCCTAATATGCAAGAAATCCTACTAGCTGTTAGGTGCCAATATACCTTTAAAAATCAAGCTGCTAGCTAGTCCTGGCCTAAGATTGTTTTTTAGCATGTCTCCTTCCCAAGATAACTGTATGTTTTTGATATCATAAAATCAGTTGCTCTCTTACTTCGATGCCTGTATGCCACCCCCCTTGTACAGTACCTAATGCCCGAGAATCTTCAACTGTGGTACAGTTTTTCCTTTTGCAAATGCATGGCCTTGATCCCCATCCAGGATTAATTTTTGTGTCCAACTACATCATTACGGTGAATAATACTGACTGCTTTTAATGTGAGGGAAAAAAAAAGAGTTTAATAAGGAGCACGGGACCTCCAACCTCTGTGCAGACCATCCTACAGGTGCTTGTGTGAAGGCTGCTATGCTGCTCCATTGTGATTCCAATATATGAAATTATCCTAAACTAAGCAACAAAAATGTAACACCTGAAAAAGACAATGACTTTTTTTTTTTCCACACTGTAACGAGAGATATTTGTGGGTAGCGGGATGTAATGCTTAAATCCTCACAGCCCTCTTATCTGTCTGCAGAAAACATACAGCGCAATCCCTGTGGCATTCCCTGTGGCTCCAGCTCAGCAAAGTAGCTCAGCGTGTCCTGAATTTAAAGTGTAGCTCCAGAAGGACTGCTCATATGCTTAATGTTACAAAACGCATGTGATTATCTTGTGAGGAGGTGGAGAGAAATATTAATCTTGCAAGATTGCAGACGCAAATGTATTTTCTTCATGCGCAACCTGTGTGTAACCAGCACTAAACCAAAGCCAGTACTAACCCATGTCATGGAGACTTCCCTATTTTGTGCTGATCTGTTAGTTTCACAAAGATGCAAGATGGCCTTTTTTTCCCCCCCTCGACAAAAATATTTGAGTTCTGAAGGGAAACTACAAAGTGAGCAGCTATTATTTCATCTTTGTCAAGGACCTGTTTTCTTCTATTAGTCATTAACATTTGTCAGCTGGTAAATTATGCACAGTTTTTTCTTCTGTCTTTCCTATTTTTTAGCCAGCCATAATTATGCTAGCTGATTCCCGTGTAGACTTGTTTTCAGCTGCATTGCTTACATGCCTTTTTAATAGACTGTAATTTTTGTTAAGTAAGTTATGTCGGATTAAATACTTCCAAGAAGATGCGGTATTATACTTGGGTTTTCTTTTTCTCCCAGCTGGATGCACAGAATATGTCACTGCTGACTTGCTTTCTCCTGCCTCCCTCTAGCTAAATGGCAATATGCCACTGCAGCAAAACTTCTGTTTGGGGATTCATTGGCTTTTTTTGTTGGCTAGTAATGAGGCTTTGAGGTAGCTCACTGCTCCTGATTAGTGACAGAGCGCACAAAGAGAGGAACAGTGCAAACCGGTCATTAACTCATAGTGAATGCCTCAGCATTTAAGTTCATAAAGATGAGGAAAGACTCCGTTTAATCCTTTCCATTCAGATTTGGCTGTTTTGGGTTTTTTTTTGGCACCTGCCTTGGTTTGTGGAAATAACCAGTTGAAGTGTTGATTATACTCCTGTTCTTGCTGAGCTTACATTACCTTTGTGCTCCTGGTACCATCGCTCTGGTTTCTGCTGCAGCCCCATCGCTGGTGACATCGCTGAGGGTTTGGCCTTGCCGGAGTTGGAGCTGGGCTTTGTCACCTGGCTGATTGCTTGTGGATGTGGGGAGCCTGGAGCATCTCTGAGACTTGGACCGAGGGTGGCACTCACCTAGCGCAGACAAGGTGGATCCTGGCTGCAGCACTGCCAGCAGAAAGCTTACTGCTGCCGCGTGTAGCCTCTGCCCTGTCTTCTCCTGGCGCAGGATGTGCAGGGGCACCAGCACGGGGCTTGCGTCTCTGAGGGCTTGAAACACAGTAGAGAGGAGTTCAGTGGGCTGCAATTTCTCTCCTCTAGGCTGGCTGCCACTCCAGGCTGCAAAGTGTCCTGGGAGCCTCTGAGTGTGCTCATAGCTGTCTAAAGCAGCAAAGCTGTAGACCCAGTAAAGAAATCTCCAGCTACTACCTTTCCTTTGTTTTATTGCTTGAAGAGAAAATGAAAGGTTCTGTTAATCTCTGCAGGTTGAAATAGCTAAGTTTCGCAGTACTCTCTGCAACAACTTCAGCATAGTTCTTTAGCCTTACAACAGAGTTCCTTTATCTCACAGATTTCAGTTTCTGTCACAGTGTTAATAGCTTTACCAGGTTTTGTTGTTTCAATGCAGTACAGTGAATTGTATTTCTGGGTGCTCATATGAAAGAGGATTAGCTGCTGGAAACTGTTTATTTGTCTTACAGTTTCTTTAAAGAAGAAAATAAAATGTAAATAATGGTACTATCCATTGCAAATAACAGGCTGTTTTCTGCCCTGGTTTCATGCTGGAATGGATATCATTTGTCAAGTGTGAGGATGATAAAATGAATCATATAAGTCATCTTAAATGTGATTTGCCACCTGCCTGATTGTTCAGAAGTGTATGCATGCTTAATTAATCTAATTAGTCAATGCATATATAAGAAGCAAATTTACAGGCTCTCTGTCATCTTAAATAAAGCATTTTTGTTTTCCTAGGATAAATAATTCATTATAGAGCTGAGTGCTAGACTGTAATCCTGGAGAGCTGGCTTCTTGTGTAATAAAAAAAGTAGAATTATGATGTTTCTTCCTTTTTCCCTTTGGCTTCTCTTTAGACAGGGATTTCATGGAAGGAAAGGGGAACATCTGCACTGGAAGAACATAAATTCCCTTCCAAAAGAGAAGCAGAGAGTACACTAGCTTCGACACCATGGGAATTTTCATGTGAGAGATGGTGTCTGCTTTGGCACAGATGCAAACTGCAGCATGTGCATGATTATCCCTGAAAGTGAAATAATTAACGTGGTGAAAACCATGTCAGGCTGAAAAACATGACAGAGTTCATATAGCTTGGGTTTTTCTGCTTCAGAGGTTGGTCCACTGCTTAGGACAGTATTGTAAACGCGCCAAGGGACAACAGCTGTATCTCTCTGGTAGGAACAACGCTTTGCATACGTACCAGTACAATGCAGTACAGTCAAACTGTAAACATTTGGATAGGTGGACAATCTCATATTTATAAAATCGCATCATTTGCATAAAAGTGCTGTGAGAAAAAATGTCTGAATCAAAGGAAGTTCTGAAAGTCAGAGGTAGACCAGAAATTGCAGATTTTAAATAACTGTTGGTTATTGGTATGTGCCAGACTACAGAGCAGCAACTTGCCCAAGTCTTCAAACCTGGGCATGAAAATGATGTCCATCACCATGAGATGCTGCCGTTAGCAGATGGTGGCTAATTCTATGAATTGTAGCTATTCTCTTGTAGGGATTTCTTTAGGGACCTGGTACGACAACGAAGACCCTCCCTGGGGTTTTTGCTGCTATCTGCTATTGGGAAGAATGGAATTTGGTGTGAAGATGGGAAGAGAATTTGCCAGCTGATTATATATTTTAAAACAGTCTATACTATCCAGAGTGGAATAAATTCAGTATTTTGATTTAGGTTTTGGATTTCTTTTTTCTTACTGGCTCTGTAAGTAAAAATACAAAATTAGTTAAATACATGTTCTTTAATGATAACTGTTTTTGCTTTTTGAAAACATGTAATGAAAATTCCTTCCCTAATTGTCAGGTGTAGTCCTGCTTCCTGGCCTCCAGATCCACAGGAAAACTCCTTGAACCTGATTATGCATTGAAATACGTGGCTTGATGTTGCCGGGGCCAGTGAAATTATTGGCGATAATCACTGGCTGGAGCTGAAGCAGGATCAAGGCCGTTGCCTGGATGAATTTGTACCGCTGTAGAATTTATCACTGTTTTTTATAGTTCTTGTCACAACTCCATGGCAGGTTTGACCACCAAAGCAGAATCTGTGGTGAGAGGATATTTAAAGCCTCAGTGCTCAGTTGGCGCACACAAATTAGTGCAGAATTCCTGCGAAGCAAATTAGTATGAAACTGCATAATTGATACCTTAGAACCATGAAGAATGCTGTGACGCTAGCTAGAAATGAAAAGCAATCTGTTTCAAGGTGTTGTGGCCCTGTCCTTGTAATCCTGCTTGATCTAGTAACCTTTTAAATGGAAGATGATCAGAAAGACAATGTGTCCGGGGGCTCGGCTCCCATGCTCTGGGGTCAGCCCAGTGGACTCGCTTGTTTGTCTCTTTAGTGTTGCTGGGTGAAGGATGCTCTCGCATCCTCACTGTATAGTGTAACATTGCTTACTTGCCTGTTTGAGCTCTCTTGTGGAAACTTGACTTGACCTGTCCATAACAATTTCAGCCTGTGATGAAACTGCCTGTTTGCAAAGCTTTCTGCAGGTTTGGGGCTGAAGTCTTTCTGCATTTTAGGAAAATATTTTTACCCTTGGTGTCTGCAGAGTTTTCATTACTATTCTATCTGCATGGCCAATAGTCTTTGAATATATATCTGTGCCACAAAACCGCTCGGAGATAGGAATAGAGTCACTCTTATTTTCTGCTTGGAAACTGAGACAGAGAGGTTGGATCTCAGACTCACCAGTATGGAACCCACTGACTATTAGGCAGCGGGGGGCTGGTGGACCTCACAGCTCCGAGTCAGGTGCTGGGAAGTAAGGGGGAGGGTCTGGTACTTCAGGATGGATTTCATGGGGTCAGAGTGAACAGTAACCCCAAATAAATACACGGATGAGGGAGAGGGTACGTCTTGCTCTTGAGAGATGGGACGTACAGGTGCTTTTCTCAGTGCTACCAGGAGGTGCCTCTCTCTACTTGGGATTTACGGCCCATGAAGGAAATAGCCTTAGCCTTTTCTTGCAGAAATTGCTCGGGCTCCCTCCTTGTTTCTCTCCAAAAGAGAAGTGCTGGTGCTATGGACCTTTTGCATAGCAACCCAGTGGCTAGAAAGCTAGGATGAGGAAAAGGACTGTTTCTCTCTTTTTGGTGGGGGAAGTCAGAACCTCACGTTTCACTTTCATGGGTTTTTGTGTTTTTCCCTGGGCCAGCCCAGGGCAATGGGGCTGTGCCTGCGGATGGCTCTGTGCTGTGCCTTGCAGTCCTGCTCCCCACAGGCATCCTCACAGCCATACACGGGGGTGAAATCCATCCCTTCGCATGTCCTGGTGCCTTCAGGGGGGATTCCAGGGGTGAATGCAGTGAGGGAGCTGAGGTACGTTTCTGCAGGTCTCCTGCTGTGGGTCATAGGGAGCCAGGAGCCCAGGGAGCGCTGCACCCACCTTCTCCTCAGCCTTGGCCTGAGCACCTTAAACTAAAGTGTGCAGGAGGCGATTTGTAATGCACAGGGGTAAGCAAAGGGTGACAATTACTCTGTGCCCTAGTGATTTGGGATTTTCCTTTGGCAGGGGGCACTCTGGTCCCTGCTCCATGGACTTTCTATGTATTTTCTTCAAAATTGCTTAATAGAGGATACATGCAATGACTGGAACACATTTGAAACCCTCTTTCTTGCTCTAACACTAAGGTCTTCATTGTACCTCTATTGCTCAGCCAAGCCTTCAGGCCTAGAGAGGGCTTCCCAAGCTACATGTTTTATAATTTTCTAACTACTCTGATAGTTAAGAACAGTTTAAGTTTTATGATATGCTTGCTGGGTTATGGAGTTTGTAGTACTCGTTGCTGATCTTTTACAGGAGAGCTGCATGGAGACCTGAAAACAGCAATTGGACTGGGCGAGGGTAGGTGGGAACTCCTTGAATTGGTGCTGCTGTCAAGGGTGGCATGTTAAGGTCTAGGCTGTTGCTCCATTTGCTTGCTTGCTTCTTGTTTCTTCACCTGTATCTCTTGATTCAATCCAGAGGCATGCTAACATCCCAAGGCATTGCATTCCTTGGTTTGTTGCTTTATTTTCTGGCTTTGTTGTCTTCACCATTGTATTTTATGCCAAATTTTTGACCTATTCTATTTGGCAATGTCACTTTCGAAAAGCGAGATCTCTCTTTTACTATTTCTGTATCCCCAGTGCTGAGTGCTTCCTGTGTGTCTGATCCCATTCCCTGCATTTAACCTATCATAAATGCAAATAATGATAATTAGATGGTGAATAACGCTATTACA
Organism: Fulmarus glacialis; assembly: GCF_000690835.1. Lineage (NCBI taxonomy): Eukaryota > Metazoa > Chordata > Aves > Procellariiformes > Procellariidae > Fulmarus > Fulmarus glacialis. Next base: position 78,735 of record NW_009192290.1, on the reverse strand, counting down.
GATGCAGTTCGGTGCATGTTTCACTGATTGGGCCAAATCAGGAAGCTATGCAATGTGTGCTGGCAGCTTTGTGAGTAAAAGTGCTTATTACTTATCTCAGATTGTAATGCGCTATCAATTAATTGCTCACAAATCTCTGGTGTCAGTTTGCGTGGGTTGTGAGGAGTGGTAAATCATTAACTTTCAATGGCACAGAGTTTGAATTACAGTGCCAGTCCTGCAAGGTAGGAAATTTGCAAGTTTAATCTGGTGGAAAGAATCCCTTTGTCTACTAGCATCCTGCTGGTGAGGCCAAGAACAGGCACCCGCACCCTGGCTTCTTTATGTTCTCTCCTCTCTTGCCTGTGTCCATCCGGTGGGTCTCAGCCTCCAGGCATGGGGCTTTCGGCTGCCTCCGGTGCTCCTCCCTTATCTGACACATGCACGCTGGGCTCCTGGGGAGCCGGGACCTGGAGGAGGAACCCTGTCAGCCATGTGTCGCTCCTCCGCCCCTTCTGAATAGCAACAGATGCTTAAATCAAACAATGCGCTCCCAGACAGCGAGCTGGTGTGTCATCAGCAAACATGGCGCTACAACAAAGCCCAAACCAAAAAAACAACCATGACAATAAAACGAGATAGAAGAATAAAAAGTGTCTACGTTTTGGCAGTCTGCTAAAATGCAGGGCAGCGATCATGCTGCCATGAGCATGGGAACAAATCTAATTCTCAGGGCACTGATAAACTCTAACTGTACATTTGTCTCTAGAAGGCAGTGGGGGCAATAGCCATGATTAACTTGTCTAAGAACTGCCTTAAAGCATTAGCATTTTTTATTTTTGTATCTAATGTTAATTGTGCCAAGGGTTGATTTATGTTTTACGAGAATTGGAGGCACAAAGGGAATAAGAAACTTTTATTTCCCAGAGCCTAAAAGGAATCCTGCCACAGAACTGGAGGAAAAAAAACAGGTCTCATGAGTATTATTCTCTTGCATTAACTATAAAGGATTTTTTTTAATCATTTAACGCTTTGAAAGCAAGTATTTGAAATTAAATAATTAGTTTTCTTGTTCCAAGTATCAGTGTTATTTTTAGGATGGGAGCCTTGCTTACTTTTATTTCATTGTGGGATAACCAGTATGTGTCAGCAATCTTCCTGCTAAAACCCAAATGAAAACAAGGCACTGTCATTTTAGCATAAAGAGGAGGGTGCAGAAAAGGCTCTGATGATATCACCTAACTATTTTGCATCTTGCTATACGTGCCTGTTTTAAATGAATCATCTCATGCTGAAAATGTTCTACCATTGTAGTAAAGGCATTGATGTTCATCTGGGGATGGCAGTAGATCAGTGAATGAATGGGCATCTTTGGTACACTTTTTGGCCTATGATTTATCCAGCTGACAAGGAGCATCGGGCACCCCGCAGTTAGAAGCAGCCTGCTAGGCACATATATGGAGACAGTGCTCAGTACCAGTGCTCGGCTCCCTGTGATCTCAGGCTCCTTTCCTAACTGAATTAGTGCAGTGCAAATCTCCCTTTCCCTCTTCTGCGGTGGTTACCCTTTCTCTGCTATCCAAACAGTAATCCTAGTGCTCCCACTGAATCTGCAGTGACTGGTTTCTTTGATTTCCCTTTTGCTCTTCTCCCAGTATTTTTCAAGCAGATCTTGTACCCTCGGACAGAGTTTGGGGATGTCTAGCGTAATCCTTCTTTGACACATCCCGTGATGGGTACAATTCTGCTCTGCCTTTAACAACATTCACACTAGAGAAATGTCCAAAGTCAACATGTGGCGTTTTAGAAGGTAAAAGATGCTCTGTTTCTGAGTCCCCAAATCAAAAGCAATCTTTTTCTCAAACTTCAGTTCTAAGTAGAAAATGACATTCGTTCCCACAGGTCTGACCTAGACTGCTGGACTCATATGCAGCTGTGCAGGTGTGTTTTGTTGCATTTTAAGTTTGAAAGAAAAATCTTCGAGGAGAAGCCAGATACAGCAGGTCTGTAGCTGCAGAATCACTGTCTGTATCTGTTATTTAAAGCTCACCAAGCCCAGTGCATGCAGAGGACACTCTAGCCTGAGTTTCCATTGGGGGAGACTCCAGTGTTTGCTGCTTTGTGCTTACCTTTGTAAGCATTGCTCTGGAATAATTTATTTTGCTGAGTTTGTCTGGCCAAACCATACATTTGTGCCCTGTGGCATTGGAGTGCTGACATGAAGACACTGTTGCAAATTACACACCATGGGTCAAGGACTTCAGACCAGGCATGCTTTGACCTGAAGTAAATTTCTGTAGAAATGAGGTGGGAATATATAAAAGCTGTACATTTCTACTACTTCAGAAACATTTTGTTGATATAGGAAGACATATGCTGAGCCTCCTAATGAAATGCTGTATTGCAGTTTGTCACCTTTGGAGGAGGACGAGCAGGGCTAAACCTTCAAATGTCTTTTCAGTTTTGTGCAGGTATTTTCAATGTTATCTGATCTATGAATAGAAAAAAAAAAAGGACTAATCAGGGTAAGGATTGCTTAGCATATATGAAAGCTGATGTGCCTTTCAGACATGCCACTCAAAAGGGAGTGCTTACTAAAGAGCAGCAGTGATTATTACAAAATTTGTGCATGTAAGGGATTTTTTTTATGTGTATAACTACAAGGGAGTTGTCAGTACCTGCAAAGGGAAAAGTGTGTTTGCTAGAGGAATCTTCATCCTTTTCGGCCTTTCTCTGTAATCTCATCTCCTAGGAGAATCATGTGTTTAAGTGGGTAAATTTTGTGGGCACTATATGGCCAGTCAGACTTTGTGTCGTTTTTCCCCTTTGTTCACACAGCTTTTGTACCATGTGCTACCATCAGCAGTGAAGGTCAGGTCGCACCGTCAGGAGGAGCAGTGGTGACAATTCTCACCTCTGGTCATGGGGCTCACGCTCCTGGCTCTGCTGGGCTGCAAACCATGGTGAAGTGCTCTGCATATGGGTTGTAGTTCAGGTCCTACAGCTTGGGATGCCCTGCCGTACCCTGCAGATGCTTTTGTCTTGTCTTTGTCCCTCTTTAAGCTGAGTGTGGGGGAAAGCTGCTGCAACCTCCTCAGATGGGGAATGTGAGATCAAATGCTCTATCTGCAGAAAAGAAAGGTGGGACTACTCATAGTGAGTCCAATACTGATTCAAATAATAGAGACTTTTATTAAAATGTAACTCTAGCCACTCTGGTGCTATTAACTACAATAAAAATGTTTTATTTATTCTATCTGCAATATTTCCACTTTATGATACATCCTAGGAACTCTGATAGGTTCATTTATTCGTCATTTGAGCGGTGAAATATGAAGGAAGGGTTGGAATCTATAGTGTTATTATGTGGGAGTTATTTGTGCCTTGTGTTCAATATTGCAGATCATAATGACTCTTCTTTGGTTCCAGTCTTTCATCTGGCATGAAGGTTGCTGAGCTTCGCAGTCATTTTCTGAATGAAAGAAGGGGAAGGGAGGAGTGCTGGCATGTCATGCTTAATGTGGCCATGAGATAATAATACCTGTGCTAAGCATGTGTTACAAAATAAACGTAAATGGCTAAATTCAGGTGCATAAGAACTTTTATTTTAGTTTCACCTGCCCCATTGTATAAGCTAGGCTTCTTGCTCAGTCACAACTAGTTTAAACAGCTGACCCTTGGGGACTAAACCACAGAGCTAAGGCAGCTTTCAAAACTGTTAGCTGAATTCTCTCCCAGCAGGGAAAAAAAAAAAAACCCAAACTAAATTTGCTAGATAAATTATTCATTGTGAATCATTCACTTAATTCTCATAATAAATGGTTTCCTACTCTTGGTTCTATTGACTAATTACTGTGTTTAATGTTTTTACTGGCTTTCGTTCTATATGCATTTTAATTTTGCTGGGATGAGATAGTCTGGAAAAGTCCAAGTGAGGGAATGAAAGCTCTGTGTCTGTGCTGGTGCAGCTCCCACTGAGAGCCAGGAATTCAGCCACAGATTCTGCTGCAGCCATTCACAACTAAATTATGCTCAGTAAAGACAGAGGAAGAATTGTGTCCCGAGTAGTGCAGCCTCTCCTTAGGCTTCTTGCTGTGGAGAAGGCCATGCTACTATGCATTAGCTGGTACTATTTTCTGCTGTCTTTGACCAGCTTCACTGGATTGCTGAAGCAGCTTAAAGCTGCAGCCCTGCTCCCTTTTTGCTTCTCTTTCAAAGCTCTGTAGTGCATACACTAATGTGTATGCAGAGCCTCTGCCTCCATGGGACTCCTGGCTCCCTCTCTTCTGCTTCCAGACCCTGGCAGAGGTTGTCCCAGGGACTACCCAAATAGGTTGGTTTGGAGCTGAAGAGAGAGATGACAGAGTGTGGCCAGAACAGCCTCTTACATGCTTCATACCCTCTGCCTCCCATAACAGTGGTGTTCACTGTATAAAACTTGCTCTCTTTGAGGCTAACAGCAATATAGTTTTCTGAGCACAGACAGGGATTAGCAGATTGAGGTTAGTTAACGGTTATGAGAATATACTTTGGAATTTATCTACAAGCTGTTTTATCAAAAGAATTTCAATCCTACTGATTTTTAATTAGCAAAGGTATCACCAGGATTGGCATACCTGGGTAGCATCGAAATGCCCTCGTCAAGATCCTGGATATTTCCTCTGCTGTGCAGTCACAAAGCAGAGCTGTGTCCTGTCCCAGAGGCTATGGCAAGGCATTTCTCAAGAGCAGTGTTAGAGGTCTTTAAGGAGAGATTCAATCCTGAACTGAGTGCGTACAGTCTGTAGTTGATAATATTGGCAAATGAGCTAAAAAAGCTTGAAGGAAACTCCTCAAGTGTGAATTCACAGTCTGACACTTGAACAGCTGAAGGTGATGCTACAGCAAAGTTATAGCTGTCTCCCTCTGAAAGCCATAAGGAGGATGGGTAGAAGAGGAGGGTACGTATTACAGTTGCATTCAAGTGTTGCGTTTTTGCCTATAGATACTGTACAGATGGATCTATTCAAATGAACACATGATGTGACTGGTAATTGTCCAGTAATGAATATTAAAAAAGAATTCCTGTTTCTCTCTAAAGCTGATAATGCTGCTTTACGTCACACGAAACAGTGAAGCTCTAACTGGTATTACTGAAAGAATACTGAATTTGAAGAATTTAAAGGAATGTGAAACTGGAAGTGCAGTCTGAATAAATCTTATCAAGTGCTCTTCTCACAAAAGTACCTTTGACTTTTGTTTCACACCGATTATTTACATGACCTGAGGAAAAGTCTGGAGATTATTTACTATCTAGGTTACAGAGTACTGTTTGAGTTTCCAGCAACGTGTGCCAAAATAAGGCAGATACAAAGTAAAATAGTAACAGAGATTTTCTTTTTTAACTGAATAGAAGAAGCCTTTGTAGCTTGTTACAAGCCAACTCTAGCCCACTGCCAGGAATTTGATTAGCTTTTTTGATAATTTGTCATGTTTTGATGATTTTTTTTTTTTTTTTTTTAGTCTTTTTATGCCAACCTTACAATTTGATGTTGAAATCTTAATTTCTGAAGTGTGGTGTTTCCTTTCTCCCTCTCCTTCTCCCTCTCTCTCTGTTTCCTCTCTAAATTGTAACATGATCCAAGTTAAACCTTTTAAATACCATTTTGTACATTTTATGGCATGTGGACAAGCACGGAAGCTGACCTTACCTTCTGGAAATGTTTGAGGACGGGCTCTGGAGGGTAACCAACTCCTGCTTCTGTGGTGGTAAGGTTAGTTTGAGTAACTGTGTCCCCATGTAGTGATGAGAGCAGGAGCTGGCAATGCTGGACCATGCTCCCATCTGAACTGATGACTGCATGGCATGGGAACAGAGCTGAGAGTCTCTCTGTCCTTGGTATTTTAGACTGCAGGAGCTCTTTGGAAGACCTGGAGAGCTGTCCATGCTCCCTGGGGAGAAGAGACTTGAATTCTCCATTGTTAGTGGGGCCTCATTCCTGGCATAGCCTTCCATCCTCTGTGACCCAAAAAGCTAAATCCCAGCAGTGGTGCTGATTTACTTCATTTTTATGTTGATTTTAATAGATCTATTTCCTGGGTGAAGTACTGCTTAACATCAGAACGGCAGCAGGATTGAGTATTTCCAGTTTGTGGTGTGTATGAGCGTAAAATGAAGCCAATAATGGTTATTTAACACGATGCGGCATTGGGAAGCTCATCAGGTAGAGCACTTTCCAGCTGTTAGCAACAAGCTATTAGGAAATATCCATGTAGTTAACTCCTAAGACTGGAAAGTTGAGGCAAATTCCAAGAGAAGGAGTTACTGGTTAATTATAATAATAAGCAGAACAGCATTGTAAATAGTGCATCAAATCAGAACTATTTTAAAAGCATGCCCTGGTATGTCTATAAATCATGAAAAGAGAGAAGAGCAGTGCAGACCTCGTGAGAATTTTCCTAACATCTCTTTACTCTCTTCCCCTTCTTGTCTCAGGCTCTATTTGCAGTGATTCATGAAAAAAAGCCCTGAAGAGCTGACATTTGGGCTTTGGTCCTTGGCACTTAAGTGAAATACTTTAAAGTGTAGTTTCGGAGCTTTAAGACTCCTTCCTTCCACTCGCTCTCTCAAACACTTTTGAAATAAAAAAAGCACTAACGGATGTTGGTTTTCAGTTTTCCTTTCTTTCGACTTAATCTGTTCTCTGGGGTGCTTGTGGAAAGCGAATCATTTCAAGGCAGCGTTGCCAGCCCTCTTATAGGTTGTAAACCCGAGGGGTTCAGGAGTGTGGCAAACACTGCCACTTTGTTTGTTCAGCTATTTGAAGTTGGAGAATACAAGGGCAGTGTGAACAGCTATGTTACCGTGAGGGAAAAACGGGAGTGAAGAGTTAACATGCAGGAGTGCACAATAAAATTATGGTTAGGGCTTTTCTACTGCAGACCTGCCTATGAAACTAATAAAGATAGCACTTGGCACCTATGCAGGGCTTTGTTTTCAAAGATCCCTACAAACATTACCTAATTCCCTTCTGAAACAGCTGTGGGAGTGGTTGAAAATAATTCAAAGTCTTTGTGCTTCATGTATGGGGAGGAAAAGCCTTTGAATCCATAAGCAGAGACTGTTATGCTATTTCCATGTGGCTCTATGCTGGATGGGTAGCAGAGCCAGAAGCTTCCAGGCTCTCTTTCAGCCTTTCTGTTTGTATCTGTGCTTCTCTGCCAGATCTGACTGTGCACTGCACATGAAGTCAGGGCAAATAGAAAGCTGTGTTCGGTAATGTATTCATACATGCAAACCAATCTTACTGGGAATGATTAATAATTATGGACCAGACCATGATCTTGGTTATACTGATGTAACTATTGTAATTCTATTGACTGTGCTATATACTTTTCCCAGTTAGCATATTTTTTTGTTTCACCATGAAATAGCATGATATGTTGTAAGGGTCAATAATGTCTCACGCTGACAAAGTACTTTTTCAGCCCATGTCGTCCATAAGGTTGCGGGTACCAAGTTTCAACATGTGCATACTTCAAAAACGTTTGGGAGGCTGCATCTCAGCAGGAGCTCTGGGGAATAGCCCTTGATCCGAAGAGCATTAAACAAGAAATACATGAGGGGTAATTAGGTGGCAGCAGCTCAAGTTTATATGAAACATCCTGCAGCTGTATCAACCAAATTCTCTTGTCAGTGTTGGCTACCATAGCTGTCTAAGCTATTCACAATACAGTTTTTTACTGAAGTCAGCCATAGTTCTTGTGGAAATGACAAGTGGTCCGCAGTGCTGAGATGCATCCAGCTCTGTCTTCTGCAGCCCAGCATGACTTGGGCTTCTCCCAGGGACAAAGGATTTTTTGCTTGTGATGATTCCTGAATTTCAGCACTACACAGTTGTAGGCAGAATGAGAGAGGTGTCCTGTCTGATATTGGAATTAATGTTTTGTTAACGCCGAATTCACTTACCTTTCCCAGGCAGAACCCAGAATCTTATTCCCACTGATCTGTTTCTACAGAGAAAATAACTTTTCATTGTAGATTCAAAGAGTTAGTAAGTAAAATTGAAGTCCTCTCAAAGGGTCATGAAGCTATTCAGAGGTGAAAAGACTAGTCCTAGGTGAGGCAAGAAATGAAACCTGCTTTGTCAACATTTCCAAAGTGTCATTTTTGAGTGATATTGCTGAAAATAAGAGAATACATCAAAGTAAAGTGATCTGCTTGGATCACATCTGCTTGAATGCTTGTTTGCAGTCATTATCTTTCCATCAAAGATGTGAGTCATATGAACCTCAAAAGAAAAATCAGAACAGAATATTCCAAACATTTTTCAACAAAATTCTGCTGTTTTCCCCAGTTTCTTCCTGGTGTGACTTTCCTTTTGCTACTCAGAGGTTTTGTTTGGTTCATTTCATTGCTAAAGACAGACGAGACAAAGATGTACATGGATTTTTCTATTTGTAAATGAGCACTACAAAGGATAAGATATGACATAAAATAACATCTCCGTCTTACAGTAAACAAAACAAGCTACTATACAATGAAGAGAGTGACAGGAGCACGTTGTAGGTGTCAAAATGAAATAGGACATCCGTGTAGTAAAAAGTGCTGCTAAGAAAGCCTTTCAAGTGTTTAATGAGGGAAAACAGATCGTTAAAGTATGGATTTGATTTTTGGAAAGAACAATGCCTGCTGCTTTTGACAATGGCTCTTGGGTTGTTTATAATCAATACATTATCGCACAGTTCTTTCAGGCCCTTCTGTAGTGTGCTGTTGTGTCAGTACCTGATTCGGAAAGAAGCTGAACTGATTTATCAATTAACCGCTTTGCAGTGAAATTATCACCTATCAAACTCCAGCATCTAGAGGTCACCAGATAAATAATGTGCTGGGAGACCTTGGCTATGCCCGGGGCCTGTTTGCAAGAGTGAAAAGAGAAAGGAGGGCCAGTTCCCAGCACAGGATCCTGCAAGTGCCTCTTAGGACTGGCATGAATGAGAAGAAATCTGCAGCTAGTGGTAGAGCAGAGACAGGACTGAAGTTTAATTTTTTTTGGTGTGTGTACTTGGATGGGCAGGAGCTGGACAGGTGTTTGAATTACTTAAATTTGAAAAGGGTGATGCCTCTTTAAGTTCACTGTCTATCTGCAAGCTGACACTGCTATTACAGCAGGAGAGTGGTGTAGCTGGGAATGAATGCAGATAAATAAAGTTTACCCAGTTTCAATCTGGGCAGCAGAGGATTTACCTGCATCTCCCCAGTAAGCCCAGAAAACCAGGCTCTCGGCTGAGCTGTGCAGTCCAGCCATCCCCGGCAGTCGGCCTCGCTGCCCAGCTCTGTGCCCAGCGATGCTGCAGACTGACGTGGCCATTTTGCCACTTTGAAGGAAATTCTTTTTCCTTTTAAACAAGACTATTTTGTGCCTTCAGTTGTTTTTTGTGGCATGGAATACATCTCCAGCTAATACCCCTCATTATGGATTTCCTTAATTATTTGGTTTCCCAGCAGCTTAGTAATCTAATATGACTCTAGGGACAAATCCTTGCCTGAGATCACAGCCTAAATATCTAATGTTATATGGGATCCAGAGATTAGCAGAACTAAATCCTAAATCCTCTGGGGCTAGAGAGTGCCAGTGAAACTGATGGGGAACTGCCAGTATGTGGCTGAAACCACAGGGAACAGAAGTCAAATAATGGTGCATCTGGAGAAGTGGGAATGCACCGGCTTGCCCGCCACTCCAGCCTCTTCCATCCCCAAGTCTTATTTGTTATTATAGCGTCACAGGGATTTGAAACAGGGGACAAAATCGTAGTGAGGTTTGTTAGAGCATCACCACAGGTCACTTGTAATGGTTGGAAAGGGACGTCTGTTGTCATACACAAAGCATTAGTACTGAGGGTGTGGGAGAGGGGAAGGAAGAGCCTCTTTTTTGCTATGCTGTGTTGCTATTCCCTCCTGTTTTCTGGCTGCTGAAACACATCCATTATCTCTCTTACTGTTATTTGTCTGATGCAGAGTAGTGAATCACATCCCAGTCAAAGGGAGGGTCCCAGGTTTTGATTAAATCCCAAACCAGACAGGTCCTATTATCCTTCTTTTTGTCTCTTATTCAAATGTGCCTGAATCATTATAGATTTTAACATAAGGTACTGAAAAATATGCAAATTTCTGTAGGATTTCAGGTTTCTGAGATTTAAATTTTGCAAAACCAGCTAATAGATTTCAACATCTTATCTTAATGCAACACTGTACCTGCAAATCTGGTCAATAAAACGTGCCTTTTTTTTTTTCCTAGATCAGTTCCAATTATAGTTTTATTTTTCCAGGTCTGCTAACCTTTATTTTATCTGTACATATGCAGTCTGTTTTATTTTGTTTTTATCCCATCCCATTTGATAGTCTGGGGAAAAAAATTGTTTATGGATTTCAAAATTTTCATCACAGTAGTTCTGAGGTTAGAGCTCTGTCACCAAGCATGTATACGGAATAGTTACAGACCTGCGCTGTACGTGTATACATGCTGATCCAGTATGGCCCTTGCCAAGAATTTTGACATTTTGACCATACCAACTATTGCTGGTTTTAATGGTCACTTGGGTCCCTCCAACTCCTGGTAATACAGAGTCATCCTCATGTCGATGCAGCTTTGTCCCATATAAATTGCTTTGTATTGGAATTATTGTTATAACAACACTATTATTTTTCAGAGTATAATGAGGTGCAAAAGAATGGAAAAAATAGCCTCCCTCCCACTTTGGTTATTAGTGCAACTTTTCACAGCTCATTCTAGCAAACTTTGCAGCTATCTTAAGATTTCCTCTACAGCAAAAAGAGAATAAAGCATTAGGCACATCAAACAGTATAAGAGCTACTGAAGTGTTACCCTTTGCTCTTGCGTTAAAGGCTTGTTGTTACTACCTGTTTTGAGAAAATACAAGTGTTCGGTTCTTCAAACCTAATGAGTACCAGCTGGGACACATTTCCGTTCATATAAAGGAAAGTAGATTTAACCTTTGTACAGTGGTGTTCACCGAAATTATTCAGCCTTGGGGATATTCTGCTGAGTGGCAGGATCTTGCCAAGCTGTGCATTGCTTATTTCTGCCCCATTTGTCAGCGCAAGGATGTCTCAATAAACAACACCTGGAAAGCGACTTGAGAAGTTCCTTGTTAATCATTTATTGGTTATAGGCTGAAGAGCATTTGGTAAACAGGGGCTGATGCCAATTACCTGGCAAGAATTTTGGTTTGCTCAGAAGATCTAAAGGACACTGTGATCATTAAATTCTTTCAGTCTCTGCTCTGGGAAAATATTAACTTGAGAGAGGCAGAACTGTTAAGCGAGAAATTTTAACAATTGACAAATGTATGTGGCAGCCTCTTCACAAACTTGTCTGCTGAATAAAATGTTTGCACTTTTTATCATTGGTATTGAAAGCCTACTCCATAGAGTTGTTTGCTCACTTTCAATCCTTATATTGTACTCTGTGCACCACTTCAGAAATGTTACTGATGTCTAACCAGCAGTGTAGATAAGAATAAAAAAATCTCGGTGACATTCTACAAAGGCTGTTCATATTGTGTTAGCAGCGTTCCTCTTTGGCTTCCCATAATAACACTAATGTTACATTTTGTTTTTAATAACAGTATGACATTACTCTCTGAATCTTAATGTTTCTTAGAAGAAGCAATGATGCAAATGGGTTTCCACTGTGTCACAGCAGCTACCTATGGCACGGTGAACATCAGCTGGAAAGCTCTTAGATGACTGTGGCAAAATGGTTTCCTTTTGGAGTCTTCAGTGGGAGCTTCAGTGTGGCAGAGCACAGACACACTGGAACTAGGCGAACGTTTGAACGTTTTCTTACATGACAACTGTCCATATTTTTTTTTAAAAAGAGAAAATATTCAGAAAATATAAACAAAGCCGCACAACTGCTGCAGTTTTAGTTTGATAGAAGTGCAGACAGGATAATCCTGATAATGGTGAATTCATTTAAGCTCTTTGAATCAGCAGTTTTCTTAATGTGTGATTTTTGTCACAAGGAATGCTCTGGCTCCATTGGCCTCTAAGGACTACTGTAATAGAAATAATCACTTACTGAGAGTTAATTGATAACTTTCACCTTTTCATAATCTCTGACCTTTACTCTTCTAAATTAGAAATTTATACTAATGATTCTGGTGGACTTGCTCTTGATCTACACTGAGCAAAGACAGGTCACTGTTGATTTCTGAGAACTGCTCTGTTCTCTCTTTCCTAAAACTGGTTGGTGGGAAAATATCATCAGCAGGGCCTGTTAGTGCATTGCTGGGCTTAACAGAAGATTTCAGTGGAATTGATTGCAGAAAAACAGCATTAAAGGAACTACGAAAATATTTAAAGATTATGGATGTTTTGGAGGGTTTTAGTGTTATGTTTATGAGTGCTCTGGAATTCTTTACCATGGAACTATAATTATCCATTCAAAAATAGTAAATTGATCAGTGTCGCTTTAAGATGAAATGAAGAATTGGGCTCAATAATTCGCAGTCCTTTCTCTCTTTAGAAATTATATTTAACTGTATTTGGATGCTCCAAGGTTATAGATTAGGTCTTCAAATTACAGGAAGAGCAAAAAAGGGAGGGTGGCTAAAAACCAGGGACTTAAGATAGCCAATTGAGCATGGAGTTAGTCCAGCTTAATACCCAAGTAACACAGTTAGGACTCTATGCTGTTCACACTTAAGCTATGTAGATCTCTCATTTTTCTAGAATTGAAATGAAATGCAGAGCTATGTGACTTTGTCGCCTACATTATGCAGTCATTCTTTTCTCTCTTCTATAACGAAATGCGCAGCTTAAGACACTGTCAAGTGCTGAGAGCAGCTTTAGCTGCTTGGTAGTGCTTCCCAAGAAGATCACATGGACTTTTTTTTAGTGTTGTGGAGATGGGACGGTGATTTGGAACTCAAGCATATTTAGAAGTTTTAGTGAAAGCAGAAACTCTGAGAAATTTGCACACAGGACTTTTCTATTTCTATGGATTTTTCAAACAAGGAAAGGATTTTAAGTAAAACTGTAGAGATTCTACCAGTTCCTGCATTTAGCAGCAATTCAGGAGCTGACTTGGTAAGTCAGACTTTCCTAATGTTGTAGCACCATCCTAGCTGCTTTTATTTTTGTGGTTTTCTTTTGTAATGTCCCAGACAAATCATTTTGCAGTAAGTGTCTACACAACAGTTTTGGAAGAATATTAATTTAACCAGACCTGCCAAATCTACTGTTGTAAGCAACAGAGTATGGTTTTAACGGTGTGATCATCTG
>NW_009192290.1:33288-65454 GCF_000690835.1 Fulmarus glacialis | reverse complement strand
CCCTACATTTCCACCAGCCTGGGATGTTCAGAGGACTAGATGCTGCTCGTGTGCACATTACTCATGTGTAAGTTGTGAATCCATGGTGTGTTTTGAGCCCAGTTACCCGCTCAGTTGATCACTCCACTGTAAAGTGGCTGTGCTAAAGTGAGGGGGATTGTGTCTCTTTGGCCTCCTCCGGGCACCCAGTGGTGTATTTCTGGGGTGGGTGCGAAGAGGGGATGGAGAGGTCTGTGCATCCTTTGCCTTTGGTGGAGTTCGTGCTGCCTTTGGAGTCAGCTGAAATGCTCTCGTCAGAGAGTGCTTATGGTACTTCCTTTCAGGAGCACCTTGTTTGCCTTTGGAAAGGCCCAAAAGGCACCAAAAGGCACTTATTTTCAAAGCATTCCTAGGGAAAAATATAACCATTCTTCTGTGTTTTCTTCCTTACTCGAGTCAGAGTCTCCATCCCACAAAAACAAACAGACAGACTGACTGACAAGTTGCCTCATTCAGCATTTGGCAAAGCTTGATCAGTTTGCCAAATGGCAGTGGCTCTTTTCATAGATGACCTTGCAGGGGAGAGGGGTTTTTAGTTGTTTTAGTTTATTTAGACCTCACTATCCCTTGTGGCCCCAAACCTATGTAGCTATTTGCAGTAAATCACAAGATTTTCCACAGGAAAGAGAGACAAGATTTGGGTGGTTTTGGTTGAAGTATTGGCTGCTTATAATAATGTTTTACTCTATTTGACTGTGGTTTGAAGTGCTCTGATCAGACATGGAGAGAACCCTCAAAAAGGAGGGGAGCTCATCTGTGTGGGGGGAGTCCCTGGTGCCTGGCTCCAGCCCCAGAAGAGGACACCTCTCAAAGGGACACCACTGCTCAGGAAGGGAAAGTGGGTTCAGCTAACAGGGAGGCGGAAAGCTTCAGGTTTGGATCCTGGTGATTCTTCCAGTGAGAGGGAGATGTCCAGAAGAGGAATGCTATTCTGTGCCTCAGTGTAAATACCGAGCAAAGGGAGAGATGAAGTGTAGATGTGGGCTTTTTAATAGAAAACTGGGAGGGGGGGGACTGTAGTGACAGATCCCACCGAGCATCCTCTCCTTGACAGGCCCTGGCTGGAGCGGGCAGGAGTTGCTCGTGTGTCACAGTCAGGCTGTGTTTGAGCAAAAGCAGCTCCGTCATTCAGGAGAACTTTGCCGTGATGTGCAACGCGGGAGGTGAGAACAGAGAAGGGTAAGCTGGTTGACAAAGAGCGGTGTGATAGGAGGTGCCTCCTGTTTCTAGCTGCAGCCTATATAGATGATTAGATTTCTTTTGTATGTCTTTGCTTGTAAGTCCTCACTGGGCAGTGACATGGCCTATATGTTTCTGACTGTGCAAGGGAAAAAGCAAGAACCAGAATTCCCCTTGCTGTGTTCTCCCCCAACAAACAAGAAGCATGTGTGTGGGTATATAAAGCTTTCTCAAGCCTCTGGTAGCCACTTCTACAATGAAAAATCTTCCCGTGTGGTGCAACTAAACAAGATGTGTGTGTCTGTGAGAGTGACCCGGCTGTCTACCAGCCAGAGCGAGTCTGCTGATTGAGATTTCATGGGTCTGCGCAGCTTGCAACAGCTGCAAAATCGCTTTATGCGGTCAGCGGATGTTGCCTGCTAGAATTCAAGCCCCCTTTCCCTCCTGTCTTACCTACTAAGGTGACCTGTATAGCTGAAGTACTGAATGTGGGTGCTGTGTTGATAATCAAGGCTAAAGATCGTTACTGCCAGGCTGCAGACAGAATAGCCTATTGTCCCGGGCGCAGCACGTCCTCTGAGCCTGCTGCAGCTGGACAGATTTCCCAAGGACCAAAGTCAGATCAATAAAATACCCGCCGTGATTCTGCTGATTCAAAGTGTTTTCCCATTTCTTGATTCAGGTTCTCTGTGCATGCTGTCCTTCTGCCTCTGTCAGGAAAGGGAAGAATTACATCCTCTGTAAATGTAAATGCTCAGGTTTTTCCACTGAGTTCAAGGAAACAGTAGTAAATTGGACCAATTAAGAGTCTGCCCTAAAACTTAATGTGTAATAAGGTAGTGGCGGTAATTTAGTCATCTCGGAGAGCATAAACCTCCCCAGTATCATCGTATTTGGGGTAATTTCAGATTCTGGAAACTGCTGAGGTCCTTCTGCATGGGGGAGAGGAGGGATACCAAAGTCTTTCTCTCTTATTTTTGAGTGCAAGGCACAGTCCCACAAAACCAAACGCGTTTCTTCCCCTGTGTGCCTAAACTTAGCAGTTGCTTTCCAGTGCTTTTGTGTGGACAGGTTTTCTTGAGAAACCCACTGTGACCTGCGAGATTTACAGTGTCTGAGCCTGGTGGCTATCGTCACAAGTGGTGGTGGTGATGAAGGGAGGGATGGGAGGTTTCATTCTGTTCATTTCTCTGAAGTCCTCCCCAGGCTGTAGGCTGATGGGAAGCAGCCCACAGGCACAGTCCATACTTTAGGTAAATTGGTGTCAATCCAAAGTAACTCCACCAAGCTGGAGTCAAGGGTGTTGTGGTGAACTCACATGGGAAAAGCTGAGAGCAGAATCTGTCTCACAAGCGATATCCAAAGGTAAATAAAGTTTACCTCTGCTCTTCTTTACAGTAACATAAGCCATTGGACAGAAAAGTGACAGTTTCTCCATCATTCCTGGGCAGATGCACCAGGTGTGTCAGTGTTAGCGTGTTGAAAAATAATATCCAGTAATGCTTTCCTATAAAGGAGAGTCAGTCGTCAGAGTAAATGCAAGGAGATCATCAGGCTCGATGTGTGGTATTGTGTTTAACCAATGTGGGCAGATACTGGAGGTGTGAAATTGAAAAAGTCATGAATGCTTCCTACTTTATTCTTTCTAGACAGGTTTCTTGTACTTACTTAAAGGCCGAGAGTCCCAAGGGACAGTGTTACCACCTTTATTACTTTCTCTCTAATGAGATTTTTCAGATTTGTGGCAAAGCCACATCCCATATCACAAATGAGATACCAGCCTTTGCTGCAACGGTCAACTTGCCTTACAGTGAAGAAGCAGCTGTAATTCTTACCATTCTATATTTTCTCAGCTTTCTTTAATGCATTTAAAACTTAACACAGAGATGCTGCCTTTTCTGAAGGGGGAAAATTCATCACTGACAAAACTATTACGTCAGTCAGGTCCTCATTAAGAGGGAAGTTTGCTCAGAATTGTGTTTTAGATAAGACTTAGGACTAGACTGGGCAACCGTTGCTTGCAAACAAAAGCCCATTAAAATAAGCAGAACTACTCTTTTAAGTCAGTACTTACATCAGACTGCCCTTAAAGGCTTTAATTCGCTATTACTTAATCTCCCAAACATTTATATATTCACTTACAACTTCATACAGTACAACTTCGTACACCCGCAGCCTTTGCTGCCACTGTTTTATTTTAAAGAAAAATTAACATACGAGTCAAGTGAAGCCAACTGGAGCTTACTTTTACAAGGTATAATAAAGTTACATGGGCATGACGACCACTTAATATTCTTGGAGGTATTTAGCACGGGGTAGAATGGCAACTTCAAATACTAGAGCCAGGAAAAACATAAATTTGATAAGTTCAATTTTTTTCCTTTCAGAGCTGTGTATTTTAGGAATCAATGGTGACTTCTACAAAGCCAGACTGGGTCATTTATGTATTAAATCTATTTTAGTTTTTGAAGTCCAATTTTGCCTGGCAGATTTTCTCATGGAATATCCAAATGGCCGGTGGTTTATTTTCCTTGTGACTGTGTTTCTCAAGTGTATATGGCTCTCACTCTAGGAAGTGATGCTGCATTAAAAAAACTTTTACCTTCTGGCATTATTCTGGACAACAGGACTTAGTCTTGCTGTTTTCCAAGACCCTCTTTGCCTTGCTGCTGATGAAACTGTGAGAAATCAGATTGTCTAAGAGCTGAGTTATGGGCTCTTGAAGGCAGTGCTTCTCTCCTGCAGTCTATGCGAACACTGCAAAAGAAAACTGCCAGCCCAACAACCCTGAGTAAACCTGCCCTGTCAAGTAGACAAACAACAAAAGTGGGAGAGGAGGAGAGTAAAATAATATGTAAGTGAAAATCCTGGAGGCAGTACAATTTGTCATTTTTTTGTCGTGTATGTCAAACGTGAGGTGGACTGATGAAGATTTTAGAGGCAACACTGCCACAGCGCTTCCTGGGGTCTTGCAGAGATGATTTTGGGAGTGAAGAGTGGTTTTTATCCCCACAAGATGTAAACATGACCAAAGTAGGTTATAACTTACTTCCTCAGCCAGGGAAGATGCCTCTCCAGAAGTCACTTGCTGCGTCCGACGTTCCTTCTGTTCTCCGGCTTCCCTTGCTGGCTCAAGACCTGGCACCTCCATCACCCTGCTCCCACCAGGTGGGTCCACGGAGGACGCTGGCTGCTTCTGGGGCCATGTCTGTGAGGTCTGGGAGCCCCTGCTCCAGATTCCTCTGGGCTCCTCAGTCAGGGTTAGATCTTGCACTGACTTGGAGGTACTGTTGGTGTGACAGGGAGGCAGTTAGCAGACTGACTGCTTAATTGGTGCTGTAAATGCATGAGTAAGTCTTTTAGTGTCCATGAAATCAACAAAAATGCCACAAGAGGAACATTTGTTTTTAACAGCCGCTTGACTGGGGAGACGTCTTGCATTGATCGAGGGCTATTGGACTGCTAGACCTTTTTTCCAGTGTAGTTATCAGTAACGAACTGGTGGTAAGGAGGAGTTAGAAGGGCTGAAAAGACTGCAGCCCTCTAATGTTAACCTTACCAACAGAGAGAGAGGATGACTCCAGCTCCCATAAATATAGGAAAAGCATGATCTGAAAACAAGGTCTTGTCGCTTGAAAGGGTGCTCTCAGAGACTTCATCTCTGCTTGTTCTGGCAAGGTCCAGTACAGAAGTCTTGCTAGAAAGTGTCACACTGTAGTCCTCTGAGCTGAGAGGAGAATCTTTCACAAGAAAGATGAAAAGTTAAAAAAATAGAAAGATTCCATGACTGAAAGAAGAGCAGATAATTGCAATTTGTCTCTCTGAGCTTTTGTGAGCAGATATTGAATAGAAAATGGTTCATATAATTGTATTTTGGGGAGCCTAGTTGCAGCTAAAGATTTATAGTTTTTTTGCCTGCAAAACCCGTGCTCTTTTCTATTTTAAAAGAGGGACTATCACCAAGTGTCACCCTGAAGAATTGGACCCACTACAGTATTTTGTTACATACCAGAAAACAAAATGCAAGGCTGGTACACTATTAAGCAGTAGCAGCGGAGCTGCCACTGTCAACCTCATTATTCAAGCCTCTCTTTAGTTCAATTATACACCTCTACAGCTAAGGAAGATAGATGAAGGTCATTTGGGAGCTGTAAACCACAACGCATTGAATGCAGAACTATGTTCTTAAGCTGATTTACACCTTGTTCTCCAGTGTTGTACAGCATGGGGCTTCGATTGAAATGCAGACGCAGTGATTGAAAAGCCTTTTTCCTCTTCTTAGCTCCAGATCCACTGCCTGTAATTATTACCTTGATTAGATGGTGAGAGACAATGGCTTTTGCTTTCCGTACCTGGGTGGTGACTAAACCCCAAATTTTGGGCTTCGGCAGAGAACCCACCGGGGATGCACAATGGTGTTTACATCTGCAATAAGTTAATTCTTGGTTGTGTGTGTTGGTCCAGCCAGGAAGAAAAACTGTAATTGAGAGAAGCAATTCTCCTTTCCAGGAGAGACAAAGAACTGCCATCTTGTACTGATTTACCTCCCATATATCTCACAGCATGAGGAATGTTGTGTACATTGAAGAAAGTTAATTAAACAATGCAAATGCACACAAAAAAGAACCCTTTCATGCTATTGACTGATGATTGTAGGCTTTAGTGCTAGGGAACAGAGACATTTTTAGAATAACTTAGTCCGAAGTATACTGTACAAAGAAACTGGGACCAGATTCTTAAAGCAGTGAATCTGTGGGTACAAATGCTAACCGTCAAACATCTGGCTATGCAGGGGGAGACCAGTTTGGGTTCTCTGGTGTTTTGTTTAACTGTAAATTAGCCTCACCGTCTCTAAACATTGTTCCAGAGCTTACGCAATGCAAGCACCTTGCTTTGTATGTTAAGGTTAAATTGCACATTAGTTAGCACTTTTGCTAAAGTCAATGGAAGCAGATGCCAGCTCTGACAGAGTTAGATCTAACTAAATATCACCTTGTATTCTAGTGTTGTCTTGGGAAATGTTTTCTCAGTCTAAGCTAGCTTAAGAGGGGAAAAAGGCAATAAAACCAAAGTGATTTGAATTCTTTTCTGAAATGTGGTTTGCTGAGCATCCTGCATCTCTAGCAGCTCATCTTTATTTAGAAATAAATTCTAACAATAATCATGCTTTTGTTCTTTTAACAGAGAGAACAGGAATTAGCACAGAGCCACATGCACTTTTGATAGAGAAATAAAGACTACTTTAGCAAGATTGTATTTTTATCCACAGACCAGAACTTGTTTCATTAGCATTTCCTCTCTTTTTATATTAAGGTAGAACATTAAGCACCATGAATGCATTTTTATTTGTGATGTTTCAGAACTTGTTTCAGGTGGAGACATTTTTTCTGGTATTTTTGTTTAGTGGAAATAATCACAGAAGACTCTTTTAAACATTAATATTCTATGAAAAGGTTTTACTCTGAAATATTTAAAGTTTTTTTTATCATAGATATATACGTTTAATTTTTAGAATTAGTTGTTTCAAGTTAAAAAAAGAGAACTGTTCTCTACTTTGTCCTCGTTTGACCCTGCTTTTAGTTCCATTCCAGGGAGTCCATTCATGAGTCCCCCATGATTTCAGTATTGTGGCACTGCAAAAAAAACTAATTCTGTCCACAGATGTGCACATGTGGTGGCCACTAGTTTACAGTGCCTTCACCTGAAGGCCAGCATTCCGTCTATGATGTTTACCTGGGATTTTATTATTTGCAACACCTGGTATCCTTAAGAAGAGCTTTCTGTCCATGTGCACATGAGGTTCTCCCTGCTGAGTTTGGCCTAGGGACAAACATGCAGCTCCCACTTCTAGCACAGCCCCGTTGCGTTACTACCGCTAATTATACATGAATCCAGTCCTGCTGTTGTTAGAGTCAATGGGAACACTGAAAGGGCTTGAGGTTGCTGAAAATTGGAATCTCTGAGTCCACCAGAGATAAATGTAAAGATAGATATGTCCAAAGACAATAAAATTGTAATTATATATAATTTGCTACTAACTTAATTATAGATATTCTAAACGAAGATCTGGAATCCCTTTTCTCACAGGAGAAATCCTACTTTTGTCAATAAGGCTGTTGTGTAAAAGCAAGTGGGACTTGGTCCTGATGCACACAACTGCTATTTGCAGACCTTATCTGAGATTTTGTATTGATTCTTTTCCGCACTGAAGATTTGTGCTGCATTATTTATAATGTTTTTATCTTCCTATTAAAACAAATGTCTTATTAAAGGGGAAAAAAAGTCTCTGAGAACTGCCCCTTAACTTCAGTGTACTTTTGCTATGGAGATGCATGCTCTGGTTTTGGTGGATGTGCTTCCCAGTAATAATGTCAAATGTGATGACCTGGAATTGTTAATAGGAAACTTCTTTAGTATTCTTTCAACATAAACATTTAATAAAAAACATTTAATAAAAAATTTGGGCAGCATGTAAAACTAGGGTTGTTCCCTGGTAACTGGTTTGTTTGTTTGTTTCCCCCCCAATAATAATTTAGTTGTCTTATTTATCCCCCTTGATTGTACTGATGCAACTGTTTGCAGGGCTGCCTGGTGAAGCAGATAAGGGAATGATCTGGATTAAAAATATCTTGCCCTGTACTGCATCATCAAAGGTCTTCAAAACCTGTGGCAGTATGGCAGCTGTGGGGATGGTGGGAACGCCTGGCCAAGGACAAAGAAGAAGAACTCCTTACTCCAGTACAGATGCTGACATTTTTTTAACCTCAAACTATGCATCAGCTGACCCAAATGCCAGGCCAGGTATTGGCATAGGCACTCTCTAATTGTGAGGGTGGAAACTACCCACATGTTGCAGGCTGATAATAATTGATTTTTTTTCACACTGTTCTTCCCCTCCCCCAGTAATTAGTAACTGTACTCATGAGGCAAAATTAATAACTTTGAATAATCCTGGCTTCTTCATTTTTTCCTTCTTCTGCCAGTGAATTTCAAATCTACCATACGTCCTATTCTGGCTGTAATACTGTTCCGAGTCTGTACTGGCATCCTGCAAATTTTCTTGGAAAGGGCAAGGCATGGCTGTGCTCCAAAAAGAGGGGAGCAGGGAAGAGGAGAAACAGTTGCTCTGGGGTGCGTAGTCTGTACCCTGTGTGTAGAAGCTCCCTGTGAAGAGCACTTCTGGGGAAAGCTGGTCCACCTCATCTGCATGAGTTGGCTCATATTTCAGGTCCTTCCTTCAGAGGAACTTTGGAAACCCCAGGATGTTGCTCTGTCTCAGATGCTGCCATTCACGTTTATGCTCTTAAAAGTAATTGCTGTTTTTATTTGCCAGGTAAGATGACAAATAAAAGATGACAGGCCTTAATTTCAGGGATTGGGAATGCAAGATATCATAGAGATTTCTACAAACCATGGATAGACCAAGTCTTTTGCATCTTACCTTCCTTTTTTTCCCCCTGCTTTTTTTACACAGCATGAATCCCAACAATGTCAGGTCCAGAAATTATCGCAAGCCTTGTAGAGAACACACTGAGTGCATTGCACAACTGGCAAGCCATGGTTTCTAGAAAACATGCTGGCCCTAATAGCACCATGTGCGGATCACTCTAATGCTTTCACCTTCCTTCTGCACCTCTCTTACAAGGGCAGTGTAGACAGGGCAAATTGTATGTCCTGTCTTCTGCTCTGTCTTTTCCTTCTGTAAAAATCCTTGGTTTTTTTGTGTTGAGAATGGACCAAAGACTGAAATCACCCTGCCAGTTTATTGGAACACACGGCAGGGAGAACTTTTTCCACTTGTACATTTGGACCTTGGAAACACTGTGCATGCCAAGGTCATAGAATCGTAGAATGGTTTGGGTTGGAAGGGACCTTAAAGATCATCTCGTTCCAACCCCCTGCCATGGGCAGGGATACCTTTCACTAGACCAGGTTGCTCAAAGCCTCGTCCAACCTGGCCTTGAAGATGGGATACCCACTAGCTCTTAGCTGGAACCTCCCATGTAGAGGGTACAGCAGTATTAGCTAACTCAAGAACTATTGGAAATAACAATCTCAAGCAGGTGTCTGAGTGCTTAAACAGGATAGTTAGGTTTTTATTTCAGTTTTTTATGCAATAATCTTCTTCAGGAGCAATATCTGATAGCTTTATACAAAATCATAATAAGCAGATTATCCAGGCGGACTCTCAATTAGCTAAGACGTCTTGACCTATGAATCTGAATAAAAGATGCTGAGCTTATTGGTGTGACCTTTCTAATAAGCATGAAACTGCAATGGGTAGAGGAGTTACTGAAATAGCCATAATGTGGGGCAGTAATTCTGAAAGAAGGTTACACCTACTCACTTTTTGTTTTTGCTCCCTGTATGATGCAAGAGGGTTTCTGAGCTTTGTTTAATGATCCCAGCTGTTCTTAAGGAATTCAGAGACTCAGATGCAGATAGGCTTGGACTGAAGCATGTATCATAAACAAGGAGTAGCCCTGTGTATCTGTATAATTTCTTAAACAAACTGACTGTAAGGCATTTTATGAGCATATGCTGTACACATCATTGAAATGCAGTGCCTTGTAGGCACTAAAAGAAGCAGTGAATAAGCCCCATTAGTGAGAGAGGACATATTTTTAACCAAAGACATCAATGTAAACTTCTCTAATCGTCAAAAGTACAACAAGAGGTTAAGCTGAAAGGGTCTGCCCTTCTTAGTCTTCTCAGGTCTCATCCAAGAGATTTGTATGCACTGTATTGTTTGGTACTCCATTTATTTTTCCTGGAGGGTGCTGAGCTGATCCTTCCAAGGCCTCAATCTGTTCTCAAACAGCTACTCTGTACTAGCGAGGATCTGTTAATTTGAACATGTATGCCTCCTTGCACGCACCTCCATCCGAAACAGAGCCTGCTCTGATCAGAATACCTGGTGCTACCTAGTGTTTTTAATGTAAGGTAGACTAAGACTCATACTTTTTCTGGTTTTTGGGTTTCTGCTGTCCTGCCTAGAGCCGGTTATCTTAGAAATGACAGGCTTCTGTGACAGAGATTTATTAGATGTCCTTTCAATAGAGCCAGAAAAACCAGGGTTGTTTTTCCATGTGTCCTGGCTCCGGTTCCTGTTTCCTCTTCGCGCCAACCATTCAAGTCCAAGATCAAAATGTGTGATTCTGCCCCCAGTAATTGAGGGCCCTGATAACCGGACCCTGCTCCATCCTGCACGTCCTTTGGCATGATGAACTGCACCTTCTCCTTCTGCACAGTGCCACAGCCTCTGGGGTGGGAGTGAAGCTTTCTCAGCCTGTTGTTCAGGGATTACAGTGCTCTCCTAGGAGACGTGAGATCTTGGCTTAATATCCAAGTCCTGCAAGTCCTCTTACTACTCACCTGCCATATAAACTACAAATGGCAGCAATACTACCTCTCCTCTGACCATGTTTGTTTTTAAAACAAAGGCATTATAGATATGTTTTGTGAAGGCTTCATTCCTTAGACCTGCTCCAAATGTGGCTAGTGGAAGGGGCACCTTCTAGAGGACTGGCATGCTGCTCTGTCTGCCTTTGGAACTTGACCAGACTTTATCCGGGGATAGGTACTTAACTGTTCAGGTTGGGTCAGTTTTGAATAAATGCAGAAGTAAAACCGTGGAGAGTGGTATCACTTTCAGGTAAAATAGAGAAGTATGGTACTTCATTTAGCTGCTCCTGTGCTGAGGTGTTGGTTGATGTATTTAGGAAAATGCAGGTGGAAGGGACCTCTGGAGCTCGTGTAGTCCAATCCCCTGCACAAAGCAGAGGGTCTTGAGGTTAAGTGCTTATAGCCCACAGATCCTTGTATCTGTTTCCACAGTCTTTGCCGGACCTTTATTTTAAGCAGCTGGGAGGTCCAAGCCCAGCTGTTGGGACCATTATGTTACATATGTACCAGCAAATAGATGGAGTGGGGTATTAAAAATTCTGTAGGATAAGCTTTATGTAACACAGAAAAGGAAGAATCCTCACTGAGTTACATGGAACACAGAATTACAGCAGCATATAGTCTGGATGGTTTTAATAAAGTCATAGATTTTGAGGCCAGCAGGGACCATTATGATCGTCTGTTCTGACACTCTTCATGATGATGCAGGGCCATTGAATAGTCCTAATGCTGGAATAAAAGTCTGCTTAGCACTACTTTTCTAAAATGATTTCTAACTCTTATAACATTTTTCTGAGTTGTTCTCTAACCCGTAAATTACTCTTTTTCATATAAGGCTGTCTGTCAATCTGTTCTCCACTCTTTCTCTGACAGCTTCGCCCCCACCTTCCAGTGTCTTAGGTGCCTTTTTTTCTGCTGTCAAACTCAGGCTAATTCATTTTCAGTTCCCTTAAGAGACCTGTCTGAGCACTGAAAGATCTGGACTCTTGCTATTTCATTAGACCTCATTATTTTTCAGTTAATGGTTAGCTGGCAGCATTGGGTTTTATTTTTTTGTAATAGAAATGAAGCAGGTTTGTATTTTATAGTCATTTCTCATCAGTCTTAGGGAGAAAAATATATCTGTCTACAAAGATATTATAGTCTCCCTGAACGCAAGCTTTATTGTTATTTGCATCACTTTCAGTTATGCACAATTTTAGTGGGAAAAGTATATGAAGTTAGAGTGCATGCAGCTGTTCATGAGTGCTAGCACATCCTGCCACAGATGCTCCCTTGCTTCTTTGTTACAGACCTTAATTTTGTCAAGACACTGAAAGGGAAGCTACTGGCAGAGACAGAGAAACAGCACTTGGTTTTCTCACAATACTGTATGTTTTCTGATACTTTAAAGATACAACAGAGCTTTTAGGAATAACATAATTAATTTTGCTACTCTGGAATAGAGCACAGAGAGTTATCGACTTCAAAGTGTCATTGTTCAATCTGGCTCTGCAGTCAGCCGACACTGAACTGCAGTTTTCAAATACGGGAGGGGGAGTAGCATACTTCCCTGATTACCCTTTACTGGGGTAATTAATTAATCAAG
This sequence comes from Fulmarus glacialis, assembly GCF_000690835.1. Lineage (NCBI taxonomy): Eukaryota > Metazoa > Chordata > Aves > Procellariiformes > Procellariidae > Fulmarus > Fulmarus glacialis. The sequence continues at coordinate 53,243 of NW_009192290.1, read as the reverse complement.
CACAAGCTTGTTACAATGACTGACTCAAGAACAATCACACCAGCTTTTTTTGTGGAAGAAGGATGAGGGAAATGTAAAAAATATAACAGTAGCATGTGAAAATATTTTCCTGAAGGCAGCAGATTCACAAGGAAGGAAAGATTTGAAATATTCAGGTCATTAGCCTGAAGTTTTCAAAATGAATTGGGGTGTTGGATCCCCACATTTTCTCAGCAGCTTTGGTAATCTCAGCTCACACAAAGTCCATCGGAATATCAGTAGGCATATCTTAATTCAGAGCAGACTTAATAGTCCCATTGAATTTACCTGCATAAAATTATGCATGCAGGGTGACTTGCAGTTGCTGGTCCAGTGAGAAACAGAGCTTTGGAGTCTGAGTAATGGCTGTGATCTTGAGTAGCAGTTGCATAGGAGCAGCTCCACTCAGATCAAGGTGATTGTCACTTGTGATCATTTTATCAATAAACTGAGTGGTTATCTGTAAAAAAATATATTTTGCTCTCTTCCATCCTGGCCTGTCCCAGGATGTATATGAACTCTCTATTTTTCATTCGTTCTCTTATTATATATTGTCAGTCAATCTACCATCGACAAGCCATCTTCTCCATAACTGAGTTTACGTGGAATGTAAAACCTATGCAGTTAACATTGGTTATAATTATGCTTCAGCGCTGGCGGGGGAAATAACAAGAAATTTATACTTAATGGAGAAAGGAGGAGGTGGAGAAAGTATTACAAGAAGTAGTGTTTGGTAATGCAGTTAGTGACATAAAAGAGTTATCCAGAATTAGCAGCTGGATCAGCATTTGCTTTCCTGTTTTTCCCAGAAATGGTTTCTGCTAATAAAACAAACACAGATGTGGAATGGTTTTATAGCTCATCCTTAAGTATCCTTGTGCAGTGTCTGAAAACTAATCATTTCAATGTTTTGCATGAAAGCCAGAAAGTGAGCAGGTCATTATGTTGCTACGTGTTGACATGGTTCCTCCGTATCTTCTCCTGAAATAAATACAGTCTCTCTGTAGATTTGCTATAATTGGATTCTACTGCACTGTAATATGTAAATCATAAACTCCAATTACCAGTGCATAAAAATAGAAAATCATGTAAGTGTCTTAGGGAAAAGTGTATAAGCAACTAAGAATGTTTAGGATAACCAAAAATATATATTATTTTGTTAGAGTCGTTGTCATGACCCTGAATCTTTAGGGTTTTTTTATTTGGTTGTTTTTTTCCAAACAATTTTACAGTTCTTAGTTGGGTCAACTGTGGCAGTTAGCTATATTTCACCCACCTTGTACCATACTGCTGACTGGAGGTGCATTGGCTCTTTAGTCTGTCTGTGATATTTTGATCATGAAATACCTACCTTAAAACAAATAAGCAAGAAGGTGTTTTAATTTGTTGTGTTTTAAATTGCACTTAAGGCACCGTTATAATCTAAGCATTTAGCTTGCCTGTTGATGTTCCCGTACAGTCTGTGATGAGTGACTTCAGCAGTTTGCAAGTCTTGCTTTTTAAAGGTATGAGAGTAAGGACGGCTAATGCAGCACCTCCTGAAAAGGATGTTGGTACAGTGAGCCAGATCCCCAAGAGGACACTCATGCTTATTTTTTCCCAGAGATGGTATTCCACAGGTGGGTTCCCACAACAGAGCAGACATGGTCACACGATGAGGAGGCAACCACAATGAGAAATAAGGAGACTAGTTTTCTTTCATATGGCATTTCGTAGCCCAGAGGTGCTGGGTTTCACCACCATGCAGCGTGGTGGCTCTTGGCAAACCACTGTTTATGCCAGTGAAGAGGCTGTTGTCTCATGGACCCTTAGCAAGGAGCAGATGGGAACAAAACCTGCAGCAGCTGTACTGGATCAAATGATGGAGCCTCATGCACGAGGCATGAGATTTGACTTGCTGACGTAGTTTGTCAAGTACAGTTGTTTAGAGGCAGCCAGCAGGAAAATGGGAGAGGGGTGAGTTCATCGGTGCCAGCTGAGTTAATAGAACAAAAGAAGCAGTCTCTGCTTTTTTCCTCTTCTATTTGGTTTTGTCACTGAAGCTCCCTTTGTCACTTTGGTCCCTTAAATTGCGAAGACCAAACCTAAATTCCGTTTTCATCTTTTGCACCAGCTTGAGTCTCTTTGTTTTCCTCAGGCCTTTCTGTTCCAAACTGTTCCAAGCTGCCTGAAGCTAGCTACCGGTAGAAATGTGTTGCACATTTACATTGTGGTGACACTGTATCAACATGCAGGATTTGAACAAATGGGTTATTAGAATATGTCTTAAGGTAAGCTTTACAACTAGTGTCCATCACCGTGTTCCAGAGAGATCGCTCCATTACTGTCAAAATGCATCTACTGATGTAAGTAACATCACCACTCGTTAATATTATCACCAAGCCTTCTGTGGAATACATTATTCTACATGGAAGTGTCTCAGAAAGTTGCAATTTATTTTCTTACCTGCCTAAAGGATTTCAGTAACAAAGAGATCAAGAAGGAAGTGTGAATTTCTTCTGCCTGCTATTTAATTCTAGACTTGTTATTTTTATCTTAATGCAATTTAATGTTATGACAAAGAAATCCAGTATTCTCTTGGTATAGAAAATGTATCAATTCAACTGTTGTCCTTTGTTCACCTTATACTCAGTGTATAGATCCAAGAAAGTATTAAGGCAGAAACTTTCAAAGATACCTTGAAAGTGTAATTGCTTAATTTTTGTTGAATTCTAGTGTGAGTATGATATTGGTGTCTGGTTCTTAAAGACTCTATGAAGCCTATGAGCCTAAACAAACCTGTATTACATTCAGGGCAATGCAAGTTCAAATAGCTTTAGCAAACTCCTGTATTTATCCATTATTCATTAATGTTAGATGGTACTGAAGTTTGCACTTTGAGATGATCAAGTGCAATACCTTAAAAAAAACCCCACTACTAGAAACCTTGCATCCTTCGTAAGAAAACAGGCTCAAAAAGCATGCTTAAAAACACTACTGATTTCAAGATGCTTTTGTACTAAAGTGAAAGAATGAAAAGCCTGCAGCAGGGCTTACAGATATGTTTACAGAGGAGTGCTTTTATTGTTAAGAATTACATTTCCAGGGAAAGGCCTTTGATACTAAGAAAATAAAAAGTAAAAAAAATTGGTTGTGCAATGCTGGAAAAATCCCACCACTGCTCTCCAGCTAGACCTGAGCCTATAATACAATGGGATCCTATCATGATCTTTCATTCACTGAGCCCACTATATTTTTTCTTGACACAGCAATTACTACTTAAACTCGTTAGGATAGATGGTAATGGAGCCTAGTTGTAAAATATCCCTTTGTATTTTTTCTTTTATTTTGTTTTGAATATATTGCCTTGATTTTTATCACATTTATGTGCACATCAAAGCACAATTATTCATTGTTAAAGCCAATCTGCAATCAATGTCATTTTCTGTATTTTGTTTACCCAGATTAGTGGTTTGATCCTGCTCATTGACTTCAATAAGAGCTTGACTTGCCCTCTCCCCCCTCTCCCCTGGGTCTCCACTTTAAAAAGAAGTAGTTTGTCCTTGGCCGTGGCCTTGGTGCACAATGAAAAGAGCCCGTGAAATGGACTCTTACATGCTCTGAGGAAAGACCAGTGATATTTACTTATGCAGTTGCTGGGGCAGGGCAAAGTGTCACCCCTTCAAGTTTCCCTGGCCTCCAGTAAAGGATAGCTGGAGGACAGGGGCTGGAAAAGGGTGGAAGGAGAAGTGTAGGGAGGAGGAAGATGGCAGAAAATTGCAAGCAAATGCATTAGAAAGAGACCAAGCCATGGCATCCCAGGGCAAAGGCTTTGTCATGCAAAGAGGTGGGACTGGGCTCCGCTCACCTGTGAGTATGAGGAACTGCAGGGCTCCTCTGAGCTCTCCTCTTTCAACCAGGGAAGATCCTGCGGCTAAAGTGTACAAGATTGTCCAGTGAGCTCTCAGGACAGAGGACTGTGCGTATGGGGAAATTCCATTAATGAAGACAACTAGATGGAGGAAAATTAAATGTTCTCAATATTTTGAGGTGCAGTCTAGGAGAAAGGGCAAAAGCAGTCCTTTCTGACCTTCAAATATGTCTCTGCTTCAGAGTGGTTCCAGTTTTGAGCAATTTTCTGTGCATTCACTAGAAATCCTTGTCTCTTCAATTGATGAGATATTTGTGCTCTCCACCCTTTCCTGTGACTGTACCACCTGTCATATATCATAGAATCATAGAATGGTTTGGGTTGGAAGGGACCTTAAAGATCATCTGCTTCCAACGCCCCTGCCTTGGGCAGGGACACCTTCCACTAGACCAGGTTGCTCAAAGCCCCATCCAACCAGGCCTTGAACACTTCCAGGGATGGGGCATCTACAACTTCTCTGGGCAACGTATTCCAGTGCCTCACCACCCTCACAGTGAAGAATTTCTTCCTTATATCTAATCTAAATCTACCCTCTTTCAGTATATCCCCTTCCTTAAGCTATGAATAAGTAGTTTTTTCCCCTATGAGCTGCATTCCTGTTCTGATGAAAAGAAACTTAATGTAATATTAAGCAAAGAAAGAAACTCATTTTCCTATCTCTCTAACTTGACTCAGGCTATCAGTTACCCTGGAGTAAAGTGGAGATTAATCTACCCCATATGTACTTGCTGTATTTAACAATAACAGTTCGCTTGCCTTATCAGTCTCCCTGTGGAAGTTTTGATCACAGAACTGAGGGAAGAATAAGCCTGTGTTGACTCTTCTCGAGGACCTTGACGTTTGGCAGAGTGTTCACCTTGCTGGTTCTGTGCCAAAGCATTACGGCCCTGGTTGGCTGTGGAAGGGAGGGGGAAGACAAGTAGGAGAAAGCCCCCATTAGGGAGTGCTGGGAGGAAAACCTGCAGACGTCTTAGTGCAGTTTTGCTACCCACATTTAGCAGGGAGAAGTTGCATGGGCAAAGTAGGGTTGTCCCTAAGACAGTGAACCCTGCCTGCCACAGGGACCATGTCACCATAACCAGGCTGTGATTTTTTCGTTAATAGAAATATGTTACTTTTACTGCTTTTGTTCTTCTCTGAAGACAGACTGCTTTCTGGTGCTCCAGGTGAAATCATATCCTCCCACCATGTATTTCAGTGTGAGGAATATCCAGTTAACTTGGTTCTTGCCAATCTGTCCATACCAAAAGGAATGCTTTTTCTTGGGTGATCTGAAAAGTCAGAAACGTCTCCATCTTTAAATTCTGCCTCAAGAAACCTCTGTAATGTGCTGTGCACAAAAGGTCAGCTAGTTAACTCTGTGTAGATTAGTGGTACTTGGGATAGAACATGTTTCATAGAGAGTTTTTGTTTGATAAATGATAGTGAGAAGTGTCCTAGAGTATTGCAACTGCTAACATTGCACTTCCTCTACTACTGCCCTAATTTAATGTCCTTAAAAAATACATTTTGAACATTTCAAGGCACTGAAAGTGCCTGACTGCAGGTATGTGGAGTGTATAGCATTATGGGGCCCTAATTTCAACCTGGACCTTGTAATATTATTTCACATAAATAACAATTAATAACCTTTGGAGAAGAAGAGAACATTCTCAACCTCAGATGTGTGACCAGAAATCTGGCCTCAGCCTGTCAGATGTTACTGTGATTTTGCAACACGTAAAGGGAAACCATTCTGCCCCCACTCCTCTTCTGTACCACTTCTGTGGTCAAGATAATCTCCTCTCCATGGATCATCTATGGAGGGGCATGAACCATGTCCTGTTGTTTGGGAAGGGAGGAGTGCGGTGCAGACCTGCCAGGCTCCTGGGTCTCATGGGACCCAAGACTCGTAACAAGAAGGGAAACAGGGTGACCAGCAGAGATGCTGCCTGCTGCTTTGGCAGAGATGCTGCCTGCTGCTTTGGCACTTCCATGGAGGAACCCTCGTATGACAACTCAAGTCAAAGAAGCTGCTTGCACCAGATGCAAAGCTTTTTTTTGGGAGGGAGGATAAGGATAAAGGACACTTTTTAAAAAGAATATATTATTGTTCATACTTATTTGATAGCTGATTTGATGCCTGATTTCTAATCCTTTTTTAAATTAATCCTTACCCTAAAATTCAACATTACAAATATATAATTCTCATTTCAAGCTATAGCTATTTTGCCAAGTTCTACTTTTTCCCCCTATTGATTTTATTCCTGTCTAAAACCTCTTCCTGTCATTCTGTAATAGAATAAAAATGGGCTAAATCAAGCACTTTATCCAATCGATGACTCTTCATACTTGACGAAGAATCTCTGTGCCAGAAATAACATTCCACAGTCTAGAAGCGATAAGGATGAAAAGTTCCATTACAACATATTAATCATTGTTCTTTCATTTTTCTTTAGGCAGGAGAAGTTCCATTTCTGTTTATTCTGTGACTTGTGATGGGTATCTTTGAAGCTTGCTTTACAACAGCAATGACCTTACACTCTACATGCTTTCTTTGACTTTTTAAACTGCTGTGCCAAAATATATGCCCATTGGTATGCATAATTCACATGTGCAATTGCTAGGACTGAACACAGTACTGACTGGAAGCCTGCCATGGGGAGCTTGGTAGTTTTTCTGTGCCTCATCTGAAAGAACAGATGTGGTAAGTGTGTGGTGAAATCCGGTTCACAACTGTGCGTGGAAATATTCAGATGGTAGATATTGCCCGTGCAGTGAGAGAAGTCAGGAGGCTAGCCCTGGGGCTGAGCAAGAAGGCTGCTAAAATCCATCTTCCTCTACTTGTTGCAGGAGAAAGGAAATAGGCAAAAAGGGTTAGAGGTCTAGGGGTGGTGAGAGCTCATCAAAGAAACACAGTCCAGCTGCTTCTGTATCAGACAGGAGAAGTAAAACTTGCACTTGATTTGGAGTAGGGTTGTTGATGCTATAAAAGAAAATGATAAAGAAACAGTAAAAGAAAATCTTTTCATTTTAAGCTGAGTGTTCATCTCCTACCATGCTACTTAGAACTCTTCCTGTCATGTCTATGCTAACTAGGACCTGCAGAATCAAGTGTTTATGATACATGTTTGCAGCAGTCAGTTTGATTCTCACAGATACTGGTGTAGCTTTGCTCAGCTCGGGAATAGATCTAGGAAAATGCTTCAGAGTGGCTATGATGCTTCGGGCTCCCTGACAGTTCATGGGGAAAGTATGGTGCTACTTCAGAATGGGCTGTAAACCATGCAATATGTTGAGCACGGTTGTTTAAACCAGCCAGCAGGAAAATGGGAGAGACGTAAGTCTTCAGTCATTTTTGTCAGCTGTAGAGAGGCTCTATGCAATGTATTATCCAGAGCTTGGAAACCTCTCCCGAAGGTAGGGGCCTCTTCTCAGGTAACCAAGCAGGGTGCACTCTCTGTCTATCTCTCTCTTGCTATATTTGTTTTCTTCTAAAAAAGCAATTAGAAGAGGAAAAGGAAGAGTGATGCTGCTCACTCTTTAGTAGTTTAACAGACTAACCATGATCAATTCCTTCTTCTGCCAGAATAAATTCAGCTGCACATCTTCTGGAAGGATGCTCTGTAGACAATTGTGGAGGAAGGTATAATATCATGAAGAAAAGAAATTGAGGTTGCTGGCATCAGGGAGACAGGCAAGACGAGGGACTGCAGCTGTGACCTGGTGTGGATTATGTAGAATGGGATCCCTGCTTTCTGGATTTTCCCAGCTACTCTGATTGAGTGAACCCCCCAATTTTTTGCTTTTGAATTTATTTTTACAGGGAAGGGTGAGCAGTCCCATTTCTCTTGTCCCATCCCAATCATACGTGTTTGGGATACTTCCAGAAGTATAACCCTGGCCCTGGGAGAAGGACGTTTACCCAGGTTAGGAATTTCTCAGCAGAAGGCGGGTATGGTGTGGAATCCCCTCAAGCAAAAGAAGATACGCAGTTAAGGCAAGGCTGTGGAAGAGGCACTTCCTATCTACATCCATCCTCAAAGTAACTACCATCAAGATTAAATTATATTTGAACAAAGGCTTTCAGGACAGAAATTTTGGCATCACCTAAAATGGAATTTCGGTAATGAAGTCCTAAGTCCTTTATTCAGTAGGTGGCTCGTGATCAGTGCAGAATTAATGGGTCTTGCAACTGAAATTGGATCTTTAGAAAAAGCGAAGTTCTGCTGCATGTGCTGAGTGGAGAATTTGGCCCATAATTATTTTTAAGCATGCAGAGCTTGGCACCTTATTTCAGATGTTCATTCTCTCCCTCTTTCCTCCTCAAAAATAGTTAGACTTAAAATAGCTTACACTCTACTTCCTCTTTATGAAGCAGTACTTACAAAGTAGGCAAAATTGAAAATTACATGGTACATAACTGAGATCAATAATTAGAGCTACTTTACATAATCTCAGACTAAGTGCATGACTGTTGGGTGTTTCTCATTAGAAGTTTGTGGAATGTTCTTGCTTTCTTTTGCTTTATGTTACCTGTTTCTTGGCGTTTCCTGCATAGACTTGTTGAAATAATTTTTTGTGTATTCTGCCATTGATGTGGATCCACATTTCTTGTCCATTTAGTTAATCAGAAGTTTTGCAATGACTTAAGCAGCACTCAAAATCCAGGTTGAAAATATTTTCAAGGGTTTGCCATTTTAAAATGGTATGGATTTTTTAAAAAACCAACATTCTTGATATTGCATCACATGTTACGAAATGGAGATACATAATGTGGTGGCACTTCTATTATTCATGACAGATCAATTTTGTATGGAAGGTTATGGCAAAAAATGCAAAACAGACTGCCACAAGAGGTTATAACAGAGATAAATCACAGGTGACATTGGTTTCTGTAGAAACTACAGGCAGATAAAAACAAATAAATTAGCAGGAGAATGTTTCTCTTCTGGTGTTGTTGGCAGAAGTTAGATAAGTTATTTACTTGTTATTTTACAAATAAAGGAACACACAAAGAAAATGTCATCAGAAAATATTTTGGACTCGAGATCATGTCCAAGCACTTCTGTAATCCTTAGGAGGAAAACAAGCAGCAATATTCTTAGTTTAAAATTGTGACTTATTAAAATACAACATTCATGCCTGTATTCTTCCAGCTTCTTGTGCTGAGCAGAATCTTTAAGGAGCCCTCATCCCTCCAAAACCAAGTCTATGTGTGGAGTATAGTGCTGATCAAAGACAGAAAAGTCAGAGATTCTGTCCCTTAAAAGCTAATCCCCCTACCCCATCTGTCAGTCAGCCTCATGCAGTAAGAAACCTATGGATTCTTACAAATAAGCAGTTTGGGTCTGTCCATGCTTGGTGTCAGCTACCTGCCAGGCTGATGTTACAGCATCGCTTTCACTGAGGCGAGGGGTTGGTATGTGCTTTTCTTGACTGGGAAGAGAGAGAGTGAGGAAAGGGGGAGCAAGCCCCAGGCGAGGAGGTGTGTTGGGGTGCAGAGCTGGCGGGGGAGAGCGATGCTGCTGGGAGAAGCAGTATCTGCACGGCCATCTCCCCGAGCTCCGTGGTCCCAGAGCACTTCCCACCTTCTCACCCTCGCGCTTTCCCTGAAGACCGTGTGTAGTGGCTGGTCGGGGACTGCCATGCCTGCAGGTTTTATACGACAGCCGTCACTGTCCGTTGTTGTTGGGGATGACAGTCAACAATTCCTCCTCCACATTAGTTTTGATTATCAGTTCTCCTATGACTAGAGGGTCCAGGTTTTGTGAAGGATGTTTCTTCACACATAGTGAAACAGATATCAAATTGACCTAAAGGTTATTTCCTCTAAATTTCCTTTGGGTTCTGTTTTCTTCAGCTGGCTGAAAACAGGTTATTTCAAATGAAATTAGCCTACCATAAATCTTCTTTCACTTCCTTTTCTGCCACAGGCTCTTACTTCCATGTCAGTGGTCTTCGATTTTTTAAAATATATTTATTTTAAGATAGACTTAGAGGAATTTTTGTGGATCTTAAGCGAATCACAAGAAGAGTGTAAATTCAACTTCACGTTACTGAAGAATCTTTCCTGGGATGGCTAGCACCAGGGGTTGCACCCCACACCTAAGAAGTATGTTTGCTCTGTTGCTTCTATTTTGGTGTCAGTATGGGGTACCTTTGTCACTATCAAATTTTCATGATCTTTTTGAAATAATTCAGAAGGAAATGATTGAGTTTTGTAATACGATGTCTTTTAAATGAGCCAGCTATCCGTGAGTTCAGTGAAGATATTACAGCTCTTGCTTTATAAGTCATAAGTGCTTGGTTTTCATCAAAGCCTTAAATGTTAGCCTGTTCCAAGGGGTTAACCTTTATATTAGGTATCATTTATCAAGGATTAACAGAAAATTAAGTTTTAATTGTACAGTATGATGGAAAGTTGGATTTGTTTAAAAGAGGCAATAAAAGGAAATTTATGTGTTTAACTGAATAGCAGAGTGGGATTGGGTGACTAGAGAACTCTTAATGTTTTTTTGAGGAAAAGTAAGGAGGTGAAGGCAGAGAGGGGAGACAGGCATTCTGCTCACTGATAACCTTCCCAGCCAGTGGAATTGTGCTGGGGTCTCGTGCTTGACTGTTGGAGGATGACACTGCCATACGTTTTCATTTAAGCCAAACCTCCCAAAGATTAAAGCCACTTAGGGAAAGGCCAGCTAGCCAGCCTCTTTTATATTTTCATTCGGGAGTAAAGCTCACTCCTCACATGTATTCTCAGCAATTTGGGGCTTGACTGAGATTGAGTCTGACAGTAAAAGAGATAAAACTTATCATTTGGTGTCATGATTCAGTACATAGCCCAGAAGATAAATGACTCATTTAAGAGGTTGATAAAAATGTATTTGTTCGTTTGCCATTATATGATCTGTTATATTTTCAAGCGATCTTACAATAGAAGTAACATCCATTAGCTCAAAACAGCTGTTTGCTGTCTGTAGAGTTAAAAGGAATTAAAGCACAGTTGTGTTTAAAAAACATATGTGTATTTTCAAATTTCAGCTATAGCTTGATGAAGTGCCATTAGATACTTGGGTGGCCAGAAGAATAGTCACTGCTGAAATGGACACCCAGGCTAACGACAGGGCGCTTAGTAAAGTTCCTCTGGGAAATTGTTCAGCGTGTGCCACTGGCAGGTCAGCGCCCAGCCCCACAGTGCAGGTTAGCAGCTAAAGCTCTGCCTTCAAGGAGCACAGCTGTAATGCAGGGGGTAATCCCTGCCGGAGCTGGCCTCTGCCTGCCAGCCCGCGCATCTGGTACTCAGCCCTTTCGGGAAAGATGTCAAAAAACCCATGCGAATATGCAGAGGTTACAGGAGGATGGATCTCTGTGAGTGACAGTTAAGCGATCTTAATGGGGCTATGCATTACAAATATCAAGGCTTTGAAGCCTGATTTTAAACCGAAGGGAAAATACTCCTTCCAGCAGGGCTGGAGAAAATGGCATCTGCACTCCCTTTCTTCCTTTGCAGTTTCCCAGCGTGCCTTCCTTAATGGGCTTTTGCAAATCCTGCCTTTGCAGAAGGAAGCAGTCTGGTACTCTGACTCTTGTGCTGGTTTCCACAACTGTTAGAACGGGGGACAAGCTGTTCTCTCTCTCTCTTACTGATTGACTCTCTTTAGCATCATTTGCACAGAGTTTCTGATTTGGGACATAGCATTGCTCTGCTAAAACCTGCTTTGACCAGTAGTAACCCTGGCCCAAGGATCTCCTATATCTCTTTGGAGTAAAAGATGTTGCACGGTTACAGAAGAGCTAACTTAAATCATTGAAAGATTTATCACCAGTAAGACCTTGTGTTTAGGTCTGCAGAAGCTAAAGTTATCTTAAATCCAGAATGAAGCTCGGCACGCTTTACATAGGTCCCACAACAATATGCAATTCCTTCAACAAAAAAAGTTAAACGTAACATCCCAATTCAGAAACACAGTTAAGGCATTGCTTAAATTCTTTTCTGATTCATGTCCCAGCTCAGCATTTTCTTCCCCTTTCCAATGTACTTATGCTAATAACCTGATGGGAAAATGTTTCACAGGATATATTTTTGTACCTGAAAATAATTTTCCTGTAGCCTGTGAGATGCAATATGATGCATTGTCCCTGTTGCAGAGAGGTTTTTTCTGAATGTGCTTAATAAAATTATTATTACAAATGTAACTCCTTGAAACAAAATGAGATGACAAATGAGTGTAAATTTTATAGGTTCCACAGAAAATAAAAAACAACATTTCCGTGAGCACATTATTTATCAGTCCCATGTCTTTGCCTTTATACAGTACTTCTCATCATGAGCTGCTTTATTTATCCTTTCGAATACTGTCTTCTAAGTCAGGAAGTACTGTATTTTTTCTTAGAAGAAATCTGCTGAGGATTCACTCTGTTTCAGTTAGTTCTTGAGACCACATACATTTTTGTTTGTTTTAAATATCCTTTCCATAGCATAGAAGAATGTTTGATTTGTTTTTTCTTGGTTTGTTTACAAGTCTGCGCTGTTTTCACTTTCGGATCACAGTTTTGTAATTTGATTTTTATCTTCTTCCTCTCCCTCATATTTTTTCATAATCAACCCCCCAAATATACACAATTAATTACTGATGGCAGCCCCCCTGTTCTCCTGATTGTTACCTTTCTATGCTAAGCAGTTCAGCCATTGTCTCGTTAATAATATAATGAACAACTTTGTTACAGAATATCATAATAAATAGTTTAAATTTTCTTGTACATAGGTCTCAGAGTTATGCAGCATTATTTTCCCATAATGGTTGATTTAGACACTGGGAAATTATTGTTATTTGTCACTGGAATATGCAAAGTTGGGGAGAAAATACCAGTGTGTATTTGATGGTTATGTTTGCAGTCTGGAGCGCGTCCCTGGTGCAGCAATGCCTGACTCCTGCTGAGCAGGGACCGCGCATTTCTGGGCTGCTCTTCTGGCAAAAGCTCTGTCCGTACTCTCCTTCTTCCCTTAAAGCAGCCTGGCTGCAGTTTCCTGCCAGGATTTCTGGTGCTTTTTCTCTTTTCATGCATTGTGTCACCTCTTTCTTTATGATACAAAACAGGGGTGACAGAACTGAGGTAAGATTGACCTTTTGTTCAGCTGTGCGTCTCCTGGATGATTTTTAACCTATTTTGGTTGAAGAGGGATTTTTGTCTTCTGAGAAAGGCCTCTGTTTCAAAACTGGAGAAAATATTTTGAGCCATCACTGAGTGTTCAAATTAACTTTCCAATAGTTGTTAACTTTTCTGTCTGTCCCAGATTTATCCAGGCAATTACCTAGATGCATAATGAAACTCTGTACTTAATAAAAAGCAGGTTTTTTGCTAGTGGGAGAGAGGCAAACCATTTACTGCAAACTCATTTTGCATTATTTTTTCAGCTTACACCAATCTGCTGATCCCTGGTGGATATTCTGTAATATTCAGTACACAATACATTTGTGCCTTTCTCGTCTATGCAAAACATGCTCTCTTGAATGCTTTGCCATCTAGCTCCCAGCCTGTTTGTTACATTCACCTGTGGTACGTCTGTTGGGGAGGGATCTACCTTTTCTATGGGCTTGACGGTGCCAAGAACAATGTTACAAGGTCGTTTAGGCATTAGCACAGTTGAAATAATACTTAGCAGTCAGCTAGCTATTTAATTAACTGTGAGCAGCTGACCTTGTCTTACCTGTGTTCTTTATAGAAGATGGACACAAGAAAGAGGATGTTAGTCAGATGAAACTTTAATCAACAAAACCCCCGTTAATTTTAAACAAAACAGGGCATGATTTCTGTGACGCATTTACCCATTATGTCTTGCTTTTGTATCATGCCTGATGAGACATAAGTCCATGCAACACAGTTCACCTCTGGCACCTTACCAGAAAATCAGAACAAAACTTATGTGTACAACATCCATTAACCCAGGAAAAAATGTACTTTCATTGATTGTGGCTTGCTTACTGAGTTAAGGTATAGTATAGCCATTCTCGAGACAGCACCTATAAATACCCCATGCGGAGGTTTGTGCTGTCAGGAGGGACAGTGCACACAGAGGAAAAAGACAGATCAAGATTAAATCTGTCCAAGTGCAGCAGCTAATGTCTCAGTGACTTATTGGAATGATGGTGGGGTGGTTCGTTATTCAAAACACAAGCAGGTTCAGGAGCATTTCATCCCAACAAGGTAACGATCCTCAATTAAAATTAGTATAGAGAGGTAGTAGTCTTGCGTCAGTCATCCAGTCTGGACCTAGCTACCTGTTTCATTAAAAGCTGTGGTTGGCTGTCATGGATCTTATTCTTACCTCAATCTCTTCCCCATTAAAATAAAAAATAAAGTAAAAACAGTTCCATGACATTCATAGATTACTACTAAGCATATTGTGATTTCCTCCAGAATACAGAAAATTTCAGAAATGTGTTTCAGTCCCAGTCTGTTGCCGTGCTCGGTATTGTTTCTGTCAGGTTTTTCTGCAACTGTAAAATGTGGATTTGTGAAAAAAGGTTGAATCTATTTTGATAATGTGGAGATCGAAGAAACGGTTATTACGATTCTGTTCCATGACATTATTTCTGAATAGGCAGCAATAATCTTCCCCTCCCCCCCATATAGCATATAGACTCCATACTTTAATAAAAACATGCAATTCCCCCCTCCTTAATTATTGTCTTCAAAAATTGAAAAGAAATGAAAAAATAGATAGCTCAGGAGCTCATGGTTATTTACCATGGATTTGTTGACTAGAAACAGCAGGGCAAGCTCTTGGGTCATAGGCATCTGCCTGCTGTATGCACATAACATCTTCGGCAGCAACTGAAATAGGGAAGCGCCCAGTCAGGATTATTTGCATCCCCCAAGCCTCCCTGATCCTTTACTCTGCCCTCTTTTTTACAATTTGTTTTTCTCTGTAATACTGTTGATTGCAGAGTCATTGATCAAAACTGATCAACAATTGGCAGCCTAGATTTTAGCATATACTGCAAATTTTAAAACAGTAAATTCAGACATCCGCAAAGTGAAAAAATTTAATTTCAGAAAAGCCCCACCTTCCCCCGGTCAGACCTTGGTTTTCATAAAAGATCCACTCAGACCAATTTGTTTTTCTCTGTAATACTGTTGATTGCAGAGTCATTGATCAAAACTGATCAACAATTGGCAGCCTAGATTTTAGCATATACTGCAAATTTTAAAACAGTAAATTCAGACATCCGCAAAGTGAAAAAATTTAATTTCAGAAAAGCCCCACCTTCCCCCGGTCAGACCTTGGTTTTCATAAAAGATCCACTCAGACCCTCTTCTTGTCCTGCTGAAGTCAGTGGGAGCTGCAGATGCAACTTTCAGAAGTACATCCTTAAGAGAGACTTGGAGGGTCCCTCAGGGAAAAGTGCTTTCCCCCCTCCCTCCCCTGCCCCCTACTACTTCGACGTGATGTACAAAGAGGTCTTGAAAAGATGGAGCAGGGAAACCTTCAAATTTAAGCCTTCTGGGTCATCTTTTTATATCCTAAATTAAGCTCAAGAGCAGAGACCTTTAAAGGCTTTTCTTTTTGTTAGAATACTTTAATGAGAAGTGTATAAACTGACATTGATCTCTTCACATTAGAGTTTATTGCGCTGAGACACTAGAGATGTTTTTAGGTGGTAAAGTTCTGCTCAAGTACTCTGTAAATAAATGCAGGAATAGAGAGACTTGGCTTATGTCAAGAAGAGATGAGCTGAACAGAATAGCCTGTAAGAGGCAACTTTTTTGTGAAAACATTGGAGTATTACAAGAACAATGGCGTTTATCCTCTGAACTCGGTGAGAGTGAGTTGCATGTGGTCTTATTTTAAGGATGGGGGAAATTGGATCAGATCTAAAAGTGGCTTCCAAAATTCTCCTCTTGGCTCTGTTGTCATCTTTAGTAGATGCTGCTATTGCAGATCAATGTTTCTGTTGATGTGAAGTAATCTTGCCATTGGAAGAAGTCTAATTTAGATGCAGCTTAATTTAATTTGCCCTAACCACTAACCCCTAAACCCAACCCCAATGCCAACCCTAACCCTGACCCTAATCCTAACCCGAAACCTAACCATAACCCGAACCCTAATGGTGACTAACCGTAATCCTATGCCATGGGCAGGCAGATGGCAGAAGGGGAAATGCTGCCAGCAGGCGTACACCAGAGAGGGGAAATGCCATCGGCAGACAGATGGCAGAAGGGGAAATGCCTCTGTCAGGCAGACGGCAGAGGGGGAAATTGCGCTGGCAGGCAGACGCAGAAAGGGAAATGCTGCCAGCAGGCAGATGCCAGAAGGGGAAATCACACCAGTTGGCAGACGCTGGAAGGGGAAATGCTGCTGTCAGGCAGACAGCAGAGGGGGAAATTGTGCCGGCAGGCAGACGCAGAAGGGGAAATGCCGCCGGCAGGCAGATGCCAGAAGGGGAAATTGCACCAGCAGGCAGACACCAGAAGGGGAAATGCCACCGGCAGGCAGACGCCGAAAGGGGAAATGCCGCTGTCAGGCAGATGGCAGAGGGGGAAATGCCGCCGGCAGGCAGATGCTGGAAAGGGAAACGCTGCCAGCAGGCAGACGCTGGAAGGGGAAATGCCGCTGGCAGGCAGACAGCAGAGGGGGAAATGCCACCAGCACGCAGACATGGAAGGGGAAATGCTGCCAGCAGGCAGACACAGAAGGGGAAATGCCACCGGCAGGCAGATGCTGGAAAGGGAAATCTTGCCAGCAGGCAGACGCCAGAAGTGGAAATGCCGCCGGCAGGCAGACGCCAGAGGACATAATCCAGTGTCGAAAACCAAATCTTAGAACACCATTTCTTGACTGTACTGACCATTACACAAATTAAGTGGCTGTGCCTTTTGGGACATGTTCCCATCTTTGTGGCAGGTTTATATTTGTTTTATTTTGTTGCTATTTCAGGTCAGGGTTTATGTGATAACCACTTGAGCAGGCAAATTAGCTGTTTCTGTTCTAATTAATCTCAAGTAACTTTTATTGGAAGCCTTCAGGAATATTACTAATGAACATATTCAAGACAGATTACTCATAAACAAGTAGTTACTTCTTTATTGCTAAAACATCATTTAAGTCTGAAAATATTATCACACGATTTCAGAAAGTTGTGTTCTATCCAGTGTAAATGTAATGATTACATTACCATCACATTCTCAAGCTGTCAGCTGTCAGATTTTACTGGTAAATATATTGAAGTAAATAACGAAGCAGAATTGCAATTTCTTATGTTAATATGGTTCTGTAGCTATTAAAACAGTCTAAATACATAATAAGTAAATAAAACTCAACTTTATATAAAATGCTGACATGGGAGATGATTTGTTTGCCTCTGCGGCAGTTTTTGGCATTAATGGAAGTGTGGGGTCAGGACACTTCACTGGTGGTTACGGGATTAGTCGTCCTCTGGCACGTTACGCACTGGCGGGGGATCCACCTCGCTGGCTCACAGGCCGTACGTACCATTTTGGGTGCAGTTTGCCTTACGCTGGCCTCTCGGAGGGGGTGGATTTCTCTCTTGCCGAGTTTCTTGGGGGAGACGGGAGATAGAAGAGCTTGCATTGCAGAAATGAGAGAACAAAAAGGCAGTTGGTTTTGTGTTCATCTAACAAAGAGGAGGGGAAAGTCAGGCTAGCAGGGTACTTGGGTGAACATAACTCCGGGCTCTCTCTTTTAGTGCGTAAGGAAAACGACCCGTCCTTCCCCCTCAAGCAGACCCTTTCCTTGCTACAGGGCTGAGAATAACACTGAAGTGAACAGTATAATATAAAGTGCACCATCTTACAGTGTGACATATCATTTTTCCTCGACATCTCATAACTTACCCTTTTCTACAGCTTTTTGTTCTGAGCCAAATGTCACAAGTTAATGCATGAATAAATGAGGACGGTTCTCACCACTTTCATGATATGTTGCAAAATATACACAGGTGGTGCTTTAAAGCTTGCCATTTGCCTCAATAACTAATACCATTTGCATTTTACTGGCTTCTATGTGTGTCAGATCCCACACCTGTTCAAGACTGATTTCAGTAGACATTATACCAGAGCCTATATTTTACTTCTTTCCAGTGGTAAATAGGTCAGTATTTCAAGACAGAAATCTGTTAAAGAGAAAGTAAGTGTTCTGTCTGAAAGGAAATATGGCATATATGAAGTTAAATTAAAAATAAATTGGGTAATAATCAGTCAAAAATGATAGAAGTGCTGAAGAAATCAGTCCAAACAGGAGGAGTGAGAAATCCCAAACAAACCCCAACCTCAAACTCTCATGCATTAAATTCATGTTTCAATAAAGCCTTTAAGTATGTATTTAACTTAAATATATGAGTTGACCAGCTGTAATTAGGGGTAAAGCACATATGCTTGAAGTTATACATGTTCTTATGTACCTTGCTGATCTCTGGCTAAAGTGGTCAAGCTTACTAAGTATCTCTGCAGGACCTATTTCTGATTACATGTAGACAAAAACCACTGTTATGTTCACAATATTAGTTACGCTGGATATGTAAAATACAGCAAGTTTGACCATGATTAGAGGCGTTGTGACTAGACGCTGTGACACTTGATTAACAATACCAAGATTTGCTTAAGGGTTATTCCGAATGCATAAATGATGCAAAGGACTAGTGGCTTTGGGAACAGGTGATTTTTAATATTCCTGTCTATACAAGATGCTGCACATAAGAAAAACTCCTTGATCTTTCAGGGCATTATAACCTACCTGCAATGATTGCTGATGGT
This sequence comes from Fulmarus glacialis, assembly GCF_000690835.1. Taxonomy (NCBI): domain Eukaryota; kingdom Metazoa; phylum Chordata; class Aves; order Procellariiformes; family Procellariidae; genus Fulmarus; species Fulmarus glacialis. Next base: position 34,561 of record NW_009192290.1, on the reverse strand, counting down.
TTTCAGCTTGCTGTACTCTAGTAAGGTGCTAGGAGTGGTTCCAGTGCAAATTTGAGCAGCCTCTGCCTAAAGCCATCCATCATCATTTGCAGACACTTCATCTTGTGCCTCGCGGCCCCAGCTAAGAACTTTGAATCAGTCTGAATGAGAGTGTTTGTGATGTTTACAGTTTACATTAGGTGGCTTTTAGAAAGGAAGAAAAGCTTTTACTTCATGAATTAATCGTTCTGTATATATTATTATGATGGTACTAATAGAAGCTAGTATACACAATAAAAGCAGAATCAAAACACATCAGCTCTGGTTGTCAGGAAAATCAGAGTTTTTAAGAGTTGCATGTACGCAAATTAAATTGTGTTAAGAAATTTGTAATGCTATTAGGTGGCCTTTACAGCTTCTAGATTTATGAACCAGGGCTTAGGTTTTCCCATTTCCCACTGTCAGTGGATGGGCTGAGAGCTGGAACTGGAGAGAGCGAGCTAGAGACCAAAATGTACACGAGCCCAAGAACATAATTCAGCACATGGCTAGAAAAATGAACTACCAGGGGCTTGAATGGAAAAGTGCTTGTGCTCGTGTATCCAGAATTAATTATAGGCATTTACCATATAGGCATTTAGATCTCCAGCTGTCCTGTTCAGGGGGTGGTTCTGCACCCAAAACAAGCAGTTGGCTGCGAGGGCAGATTCGACGTTGGTCCCAGCGGAGCTGAGTGGGAGATGGAGTGCTGGCAATAGGAGGGCTCGTGCTGCATCAGCCCTGGAGGGGCTGTGAAGAGCCGTCTAACCTTCTCTTCCTCCATAAAATGCTTGGCTGATTTGATGTATTTGCATTTTTGGGGACTTATTTTCCCCCGTCTGTTTTGGAGGGAGAAAAGGTAGAGGCTAGGCTGGGTCTCTGCTGTTGACCTCTGTCGATATAGCTGGAGCGGTCAGGAGTGTGAAGAACTCAGACTCTCACTAGCCAAAAGTCCTGGCATAGAAGTGGGCATTTTGTCCAAACTGTGCTTTCCTGAAGTAGCTTGTACAGGGTTTGCTGGGGGAATCTTAATTTGCTGATATTCCTATCAGAGAAAAGGTAGAGGCTAGGCTGGGTCTCTGCTGTTGACCTCTGTCGATATAGCTGGAGCGGTCAGGAGTGTGAAGAACTCAGACTCTCACTAGCCAAAAGTCCTGGCATAGAAGTGGGCATTTTGTCCAAACTGTGCTTTCCTGAAGTAGCTTGTACAGGGTTTGCTGGGGGAATCTTAATTTGCTGATATTCCTATCACAGG